>NC_056449.1:3417276-3647276 GCF_018296145.1 Oncorhynchus tshawytscha
GAACAAATAGACAAACAAAACAAGGGCTGCATTCTCAGAATGCTGTGCAAATAACTTCTAGAACCTCCCCACACTGTCCACCCATACATACACCACACCCTGCCAACTCAAACAAAGGTTACATGACTTGGTTTTGACACAGTGAGGGACCAAGGCAAAACTCTTGGTTCAGCGCAAACATCCTTCAGGCAAAATTACATTCCCTATATTCTTGGTGTGTTGGTCTGACTGACAATATACTCCATTACTCCACCTCCTGAAGCAGATGCAGTAATTCCCCTCCCCACCCTAATGTGCAGAGACATTTAGTCTACAACATCAAATGTTTTTTTGTATTTAATTGCCAGGACTAGAACTAGTCAACTGAACAGACGAAAGGTCGTTGCTCTACTCGAAAGCTCCTGCTTGGTTTTGTCAAGTCCAGAGAGCTTCTGAAGGATAGTGATGTGATGCTGCCTCTGGGCTGCCTGCTAGTTTAGCTAGGGGTCAAAGGCTAGGATCAATGACCATTAAGGAGTCGCAGGCGACAGCACTCCGAGGCGGCATTATGCCGACAGACCAGACGCACCCCATTCCAAATATGCAAAACTTGGACTCTGTTGTTGTTGTATGTGACCTTTATATTGAAGCCCAGAAGAGCTCCGGCTCTAGAGACATCAATAAGTTGACCCTTGACGTAAATTGTCAGGGGTCAAGGTGCTGTTGGTTCTGCTTGGCCGTGGTAAAGCCTTCTCAGAGCCCTGTGGTCAGACAACTCCCCAGGACCTGACAATGACCTGGCTCTACATTGCCTGGTCAAACACTCTGGCTCACTATGGGACATATCCCATAATGAAAAATAGACGTTTACCAACCAACCAACACCCAGCGAGAGAGAGACCCTTAGCACCAGAGAAAACACGTACAGCAATAGCCTGACATTGTGTGACTCTAGATTGAAGGAATGTAGCTCTTTTGAAGTGGGTCAGTGATCGCTAACCAAGGACACGTTGAACTTTTGGTGCAACAACATACAGTAGCTAGACGTTGTGACTAGTTGTTACAAGCCAGGAAGTCAGCTGATCCTGTTCTCGGCTCAATTTGGGAACTTCCCTTTGAGACACCGTCCTGCGTACTAAAGTGGAACCTTAGACGAAGATGCCTAGTTTACCTCACACTGGACATGGGATGCATGACAACTCTTTTAGCTGGTGTTCACATTCCCCAGTGACTAAAAGGAGATTTATGACATGAGGACTGTTTGTCATCTTAACCTGGGCACAGGGCTGACCGGACCTCCAGACTGACTGGCAGCCAAATGGCGATAACTTATCTATGGCTGTCCTCAAGAAGCCGGATGGTCCGCCCGACCACTGTCCATCAGCACACACACACACACCACTGGGGGTTAAATACTGGCTGTGTGGCAGTAGGGTGTTGGTCAACACACCTGGTTGTATAACTGGGCACCTGGGAGTGTCTGTCTGCCATACTAAGAGGTGGTCCACTGACTGTAGGATGGAACGCTAGGTTAAAGTCCATCGAACAGGGCTAGGAACCGTCCATCACGCCCTAACATTGCCATATGCTGTATTTAGCATAATACTGATGAGGTTGAAACTACCTTAGCTTTAATCTCACAACCCATCCACCACCCCCCATTCTGGACACCTTGCACAAAGATCCACTCCGCAACTGAACTTTAACGCGTATAAAACAAAATATAGATTGAAAATAAGTGAAGCAGTCTAGCTGTATTGCCAGACAATGGAGACGGTTAAGGTACAGGAACACGAAGTGATACACCTAACGGGCTGTCCTGCCCACCTGGTGTGCCAAAACTCCTTTCAGTGACGACTGATGATCCAAATATTTGAAAAAACGAAGAGAAAGGAACAGCACAACCAGTCCCAGCTGATAAAACTCACTCCAGTTTCCATAGTGGCAAAGGGAATGGAACAACACACTAACTCAGTAAGATTCTTTTCAAAACCAAGAAGGAATTACTCTGCATTCAAGAAAAACAACATACTGTAACATAGAAACATTTGTGTGTACATATTGATTTACAAGAACACATACACAGTAATGACTTTTTTTCTCTCTCGCTCTCTCTCCCAAAAACTCACTCAGACGAAACACAAAAGCGTCCCAGTGTTGAAGGATGAAGATCGAGTTCGGGCAACTGAATCCATGCGAGTCTGAATGTCTGAAAAAGGATGACCAGTCTCCTCACTCCAAGGGAGGGAGAGTTCAGTTTGTTACGTCTAAACAGGTGGCCAGGTGACTAAAATGCGCTACAAAACAGAGCTCCTGTCCTCTCCAATATGATTTCTCAGTATGAGAAACTACCGTACGTGAAAAGTTCAGGGGGGGGGGAAAGCTACAAGAAAAACAAAACTAATGAGGAAAGGGGGAACTCCTCCAAATGAAACTGACAGAAAAAAAAGGGGTGTGTTGAGTCTTGACTGGTGGAATGAAGATGTGACTCTTCTCCCTCAGAGTCTCCAGTGAGGACCCCTTGACTGTACATGAGCTGGCGGTGGTAGAAACAGATGGGTAGTGGTGGTGAGACAGCAGCGGGACATGGTGGCTGACATGCCTTCCCTCAGCGGTGCAGGTAGGGGGATGGTTGATAAGGGATGGGGAGGGGTATGGGCCATGTAGGGGTGACATGTATGCCCGGGGTGAGGCAGTTGACCCTCTGTGTCCGGTGGGATGAAGGGAGGGAAGCAGGGTGGCCGCTCCCTCTCTAGATGGTTTTGGAGGAGTCCTGCTTGCTGATGAGCACCTCCAGCAGACGCAGTTTGGCCTTGATCCGTTTATACTCTTTGTATTCATCCATCATGGGGAGCCTGTCCTCCTTCTGGACATTCCTGTAGAGGGAGAGCGAGAAGGTCTGAGACACCAGTTGGATACGGGCCCGTTCACTGCATCCCAATGGGTTGCACAATCAAACAAAACAAGCAGTTGTTGTAAATAAGTTAGGCTCAAACAGGGCTCCTGTCTGAGACCACTCAACCAATCATCTCAAGCTCTTCCTCTGTCACTAAGACTGTTGTTGACGCAAGTGCTAAAGCTTCAGCACCACTGTTTGTAGGACTGTTTGTGTACCAACCTGCCGTTCTGCTGGTAGAACTCGTCTTCAAACTCGCGGATAGTCTTCCTCAACTTCTTCTTCTCTGCCCGGGTCTTCCACAGCTGCTCCAGGAGCTCGGGCCTATGGGATACAGAAGGTCTACATTAGCGCACTTAAGTGAGGGGGCCTCATATCAAAACAGGAAGTCAGTTTGAGTTCAGGGACAGGAAATTACCTGGCAGTGGCCCTGTGTGGGCATGGAAGCAGGTCAAACTGTGGCCGGGGCAGACCAGATTACAGAGGTCAAGTTAGGTTAGGACCTAGGGTCATGGCACCTGAACCAGCCCTGCCTGCCTGGGCTTAGAGCAGGCCTGGCAGCTCTCTCTGCTGCTTGCCCGGGGCTATGAGCTGGCTAACGCCCCTAACCAGATTACTGCTTTATCCTGCTTGAGCTCCTAAGACCAGCGACTGTAGTAGATATGAACCCTGTTCCAGGTGCTTTAAATAGACGTCATATGACGGCCAAACCCATATTTAACCTCCACGGCCGAACGCGTTTGTGTGGATGTTCAGTTGTGTTAATGTGTAGCAAACATGGCAGAGTTACACTGGTTACTGTATTAAGATTATTAAGGCTGTTGTGAATTGAGTGTAGTGGATGTTTGCGAGTGTGTCTATGCTCACATGGACGAGGCGTTGGAGCTGGACAGTCGCAGGTCCAGGGCCAGTTTCCCAGAGGTCTCCTCCATCTTGGGCCTGAGCAGGCTGTCTCTGTCTCTCTGGGAGCTGGTCTGGGGCTGGCACACTGGGTCTAGAGCCATGATCACCTCCGACCCTAAACTCTGGACCTCCTTGGCTATAGCCTCCTCCTCGCCCTCATCCTCCTCCTCGATTTCGTCGCAGAAGTGGGCCGTCTCGCCCTCGATGATGGGCTGGAGGGTCTGGTTGCGTCTTTTGCTGGAGGGGGAAGCGATGATGGGGGTGATGCTGACGCGGGTGAGCATCTGCTTGACCAGACGGTAGCGGTCGTACAGCGGTTTGACCACCAGCCTCTCCTCTCTGGTCACAGGTCGGCCGTGTAGTCCCTCGTAGTGCAGGAGGTTCTTCTGTAGGACCGTCTTCTCACACGACAGCTCCTCCTTGGTCATTTTCTACATGGAGAGAAAGGAAACATAAGCAATTGGCACAATATTGATTGACGCTTGTAAATGTATGTCTGAGGACAGGACTCATTGGATTGTAACAGCTGTAGGGTTCTATTCCAAGTGTCTCTACGGCCTCTCTAAGACTGAGCATTTTCACCGGTCTCACCTTGATGTCCTCTGGCCAGCCGTCCTCCTCTCTCTTGCCCTTGACGCGGCGCTGGATGAGGTCCAGGGTCTCCTCTTTGGTGGGCCGGTGGCCCTTGGCTTCTTCAACAACCTCGTGGACTGCCAGGGTGGAACCAAAGCTCTTGGGCAAGGTGTTGCTGCGTGGCCGCGTCTGAGGAGTCAGCTCAGCCTCTTTGTGTTTGGCATCTGGGGGGAGAAAAGACGTGAGGGTGACTGAGGAACAGAGAGGTTAGTTCACATAGTTGAAAGTGGGCATGCAGGTGCTTGATGGGCTGTTATTGCAGCTGCCATGAGTCCTCACGTCTGTCTGTCTGCCAGAGACCCGAGAAAGGGGATAGCCCTGACGACCAACCACAGACCCACACAAACATGCCAAACTACTACAGGTCTTGTCTGAAACCACAGCAGAGGATGGATGAACAGCAAATGAAACAAACCAGTCTGTCTGCACGGAGGTATTTCTGCAACGTCAAAAAAGGGATGTTCTCAAGGACCACGTCCATTCAAGGAATCCAGCTTTCACACTTTGGCTAGACTCCCACCCACAATGTTCACCGCAGAATTCACACCCAAATAACAACACTACAGAGTACATGACATACTGCCAAACCCCTGAGACTGTGGGATATGCTTCTGTATGACCAGTGGAGCGCATCAAACAGAGAGAGACAGCAAGAGAGAGACAGAGAGAGAAAGAGATAGAGAGAGAAAGAGAGAGAAAGAGACAGAAAGAGAGAGAGACAGAAAGAGAGAGAGACAGAGAGAGAGACAGAGAGAGAAAGACGGAGAGAGAAAGAGACAGAAAGAGACAGAGACAGAGAGACAGAGACACAGAGAGAGAGTAAGAGAGAGAGAGTAAGAGAGTAAGAGAGAGAGACAGAGTGAGAGAGAGACAGAGAGTAAGAGAGAGACAGTAAGAGAGAGAGAGAACGCACAAGAGTAATAGAGGTAGAGAAAAAGAGAAAGCGAGAGGAAAACAGAGCTATAAGAAGAGAGAAAGAAGAGGCAGAGAGAGAGTCTACCTGCAGTTCAAACTTAACAAGTTGGAAGTGTTTTTGGTTTCTACTTACTGCTGTTAGAGTGTACTTACATAGGTAGGGTGCCTGTCTACAGGCAGTGAGGGGGCGTGCAAGTGTAAAATGGGATGTGTTCGGGGCGGAGGAGGAGGGGTGGTGACGTCTGTATGACTGAAGCACCGCCTGGTGCCTCAGGGACCCTTTGGGAAAGAGATGTGGTCTTCCTGCCGATGAGGGACGTCCGTTTTTTTTTATTTTAAAGAAGAGAGAGAAACTTATTCGGCTTTGCATCTCCTGATTGGGGGGGCGTTCATATGGAATGGATATAGATGGGTGGAGGGACTTTCACAAATGGACCAACACAGTGAAGGAAGGCCACATGTGAGAGCCACAGTTGGTGTGTACTCTAACACGCATGCATGCAGTGATGTGAGACTGACCCAGCTCTGCCACGACTGGGCAGTCAGGCGAGCAGGTGGGTCAGGGCAGGACCAGGCTGCCCAGGGGAGGAACAGGATGGCACACAGAAGTTCACCCGCCCCGCCCACCCCACCCCTGTCATGGAACCAAGCACCCTCCCACTCCCCCTAACGTGACCATACAGACACAGAGACTGCTCTTACCTTTTAACTGTTTGCGGATTTTGGTGAGGTCTGTCATCCACTTGAGGACCTTTGGGTTAGCTGCTCTATCTCCATGAGACGGCTTGGGGAAGTGGAGGACAGTGAATAGAAGTATCCGAGTCTAATGGTGAAGTATGACACTAGCAACACTAACTACTCAATATTTCTTAACACTAACTTGTTCCTCATATTGAACTATTTTTCTTACCTTGTAGTTCCTCTCGTTCTCAAACTGTTCCTCAAATTGTTTGATCTTCTTCTTGAGGCTCTGTAGTTTTTTGGTGAGCTGGTGGGAGACAGAGTCGTTCCTCAAACCGCTCTCTTTGGAACTGAAGGAGGCACGGCGAGGCCTAGATGAGGGGGACACAACGATGGAGGTAAGTGAGAGAGGAGGTGGTTGACCTGCACCTGCAGTCTCAATGCAAAACCCCATCTATGCTCTACATACAGTGTGTAAAGCACATATCCTCCTTGAAACACTGCTTATACCGGAATCATAACGAAGAATCGTAATGAGCCATAGGCAATCTGTTCATCAGCTAGAATAACTAAACAGGAAAACATCAAAGCTGCCTGTCATGTCTGTACAAATTACCATTCCTGATTTGTCAGTGTGTGTGTGGTCTCACCTCCCCAGGGAGTGGTGGGCTTTGGTGGGCGAGGTTGCGTCGGGGTCGGAGTGCTGCAGGAACCGTTGGCTGTGGCCAAAGTCCAAGAACCGGCGGGCCATGAGGGGGTGAGCGTCCTCCTCGTGGGGCAAGGGCACCATGCGCCCCGCCAGGGGGGACAGCTGGGCCTCGCCAGAGTCACTCTCGTCCTGCCATGACTTGTAGGCTGGCACTGGGTCTGGCCGGGACACAAAGATAAACACAGGTGAGTCTTGGAATGTAAACATGAGTCATTGGATAAGTTGGAGAAAAATGTTACCATTGCCAGCACTGTAGCTCCAGGATCTAAAGAGACAGGACACAAACACACAGATATACAGATAATGTCCCGGGATAGGGCCAGGGAAAGCATACTGTCATTCTGGACACATCTAGAGACAGGAGAGAGAAGGATGGAGAGTTGGAAGACAGCCGCAAAACACTTGTGGCCTGGTGCATCATTTGGCACTTATAACGTGCACATAAATTGAATTACTGAGGGTGGAGTTTTGGGGATTTTCAGCACGCGGAAGTGGTGCACTGACACACATGAGGCAGTGAAGGGTCAACACTGGAGCAGGTGTGGGGCAGGAGAAGGTTTACTCTATGGGGCTATAACGGGCCTTCCACTCTGGAACTCTAAGATACTGGTGAGGTGTGATGAACTTGACTGACTCATTGTGTGATTAACAACAAAGAGAGTCAGCTAGCCCTAAGTGGGTCGCCCGGGAGGGAGATCGAGCGAGCGCGAGCTCTCTGGATTAGTCTCTCTGAAGGCCTGGATTACTAAAGAGAGGGAAGATGAGGGAGGAAGAGGGAGGGAAGGATGAATGAATGAAGATCTCCTACTTACCATGGCCTCTCCCTTGCAGGTGCATACAGTGCCTTCAGAAAGTATTCAGACCCCTTGACTTTTTCCACATTTTGTTACGTTACAGTCTTATTCTAAAATTGATTAAATAGTTCTTTCCCCCTCATCAAATTACACACAATACTCCATAATGACAAAGCAAGAACAGGTTTTTAGAAATGTTTGCAAATTAATACAACAGTTAAAACTGAAATACTACATTTACATAAGTATTCAGACCCTTTACTCAATACTTTGTTGAAGCTCCTTTGGCAGCGATTAGTCTTGAGTCTTCTTTGCTTCTTTTCTTCTTCTTCTTCTTCTTCTTTCAGAACTCCAGAAACGTGGAACAATTCAAGGGGTCTGAATACATTCTGAAGGCACTGTACATGTGAAGTCTATGAGGGGGAGATTGTTTAGGGATGGTGCTAATGCAGTATGGAGGGAGGGAGAGGGAGAGCGATATAGCAGAGAACACCGCCGTGAGCCGAGGTTTGAGGCAACCAGCTGGAGCTTAAGCTACTTTCTAACACACTTTCATACCTAGCTACCACAACCCATCATTCAAATCATTTGCACCCAGGTTTACTTGAAAATGCATTTTGTTTCGTTTCAACTATCTTCACTCTATCACTATCCTAACTGTCCCCTGTGGAACATTGGTCTATAAAGCACAAAACAACAACGGTAAGAAAGTTACCTTCCCACTGGTTGTGGGGGAAGATGCGGCTGAGTTGGAGATGGTGCGAGCTGGCAGGGTGGTAGGGGTACCCCTTGGCCTCTGTGTTGGGGTTCTGGTCACACTCATCAGAGTCCTGGATGGAGAGAGTGTGTGAGAGAGGGAGAGAGATAAATAAGAGGGTTAGACAGTGTTCAATACACAGTCATGTGAAGAAGAAAATAAGGGGTTGTCAGACACTTACACAGGTGATGAGATCAGCCGGGTCCATCTTGTCACAGGATTGGCTTTCTTGCCTGCAACAAGAGAGAGGCGGAGAGACATGAGTACTGGCCGGTTTGAAATGCTATGGCTATTGAACACAACGCATTATGCACAATGCATCAGAGTGACCATTGATCAGCTGACTGACGACTACCGACAGGCTTTTGTGCGTGTACGCATGCTTCATGTTCAAGATGAGCTGAGGGAGGACAAAACCCTATCCAACTGATTAGAATAGACAGCGTGTCAAGTGTCCTCCACTCAGCAGCACAAGAAAGTCTCTTCAACAGAAGAACGCCTCACCACAGCAAAGTCAAACTTTTCAAAGCCATGCTATTGCTGTTTGTGTTGTACATAACTAAACAAAACAGCAACAAAATCCCCAAGTCCCGATTAGCATACAACAGTATGATTAGCTTGTTTCATTGAATGCCAGCCATCAGCCTTCTCTGGGAAGGCAGGAAATAAACTAGACAGAAAAGCCTGGCATTTAAGCAGTTGAGGTAATTGTGCTGTGTAGCAATACTGTTAAACGGTTTAAAGCCAACCTGGCAGTGTTGATATTGTTCTCTGCATCTACAAGAGCCTCTGCGGCATCCAGGTCCATTCCAGAACTCTCCTCCAGGATGGCGCCTTGGGAGTCACAATCCTCGACCTCCTAGGAGGAAAAACACGCAGAAACAACATATCAAGTATTAGATTGACCTAATTTCTTGAACACAATTGACTCATTGAAGAACATCCACTTGCCAAGCATAAAAACCAACATGAAACAGTACCCATGTAGACTATCAAACAGAGGCTGCATCAACAGCAAACATTAAATTAAAAAAAAAAAAAAAAAAAAGTTATATTGAGACGCTAGCTTGAATTCCTGGAGGGCGGCCTCCCTTCTTTCTTTTTTTTTTTTTTTTTTTTACAAAGTAGGTGGAGATGGACCTGGTTTAACTGCATACAGTGTGTGTATGTATGTATGAGAGGGGTGGGAGGAGTGTTTGAGGTCTGAACAGATGTTGCTGTCATTCTTTGGGGGCAAGCAGACTATTTAAAAAGAGGGTGACCCAATTCATAGAGGGTCCCACCTCTGGGCTGAGGGGCCGTGGAGCCCAGCCAGCAGCCAGGTCTGTGGTGGTGAAGAATTGGAGGAGAGGGTGGGCAGATATCAGCGGAAACTAGCTGCCATTTTATCTAGCGTTCAGCCAGCCTCTATCCAAGGTTACCAGCCAGGAGAGCTATCCCCAATCCATGACCTGTAATTTTATGCTATATAGGCTAAATCTGATTCTGTGTAGGATGTCTAAAGTTCATGGAATTGTCTCTTATCTATGATGATGTTATCAAGATGGACTGGCTGTGCTCGGGGAGAACAGAAGACAGTCTGTATCTGACAAGGTTTCCCTTGTCCCCCACCACCTCGGCCCTCCAACGAGAATGACATCTTTGTTATGGGTCACACAAAACCTTGTAATAAAGTGATAGCCCCTATTCAGCGACAGGGCTCGGTATGGTAAATGTTCAATATTCTGTTTACGGCCAGAGCTTGTGGAGTTGTTTGTCTGGGATGTGTGTGTCGCTCTCCAGTGACCTGGAGTGACTGACTGACTGTATAACGGACCTGTTGGGCCTGTGGGCTGTGTTCAGAGTGGCTCTCTGTCTCTGGGGCTGACAGGGGACTGCTTGCGGGGCCCTCCTTACTCGTACACGGGCCCTCCTCTCCATGGCCATCAAATGGCCCTGGCCCAGTCACCTGCTTTTCACTGGGGCCCGCGCTGTGGAAACCAAACAAGTCATTAACTAAGCAACTATCAGCATTGCACGCTGTCAACTGCGGTAACATGAACTTTCTGGAGCTGCCTGCCACCCAGTGTTAGGCAACAGTATGGGTGACAAGGGAACTCATGTTAGTGTGTGTTGCTAAAGTGAGTATGTTCGTATGAACATGGATACATGTACATGTGTGAAAACATTTGCATTGTGTATGGACATTATGTGCGTGTAGTGTGAGATTGAGCACAAGTGTGTGTGTTCACTGCTCACCCTTGGCTCTCATAGCTGCTGATCTCCTGGTCGATGGAGCTCTTGAGGTCAAAGAAGTGCTGTTCCACCGCGGCGCGGATGGTCCGCTCTATAATGCTGCGGAAACAACACAGGCACAACGTATTAACTTCTGTTGCCAAAGTAAGAACCCTCTGAATCCATCTAATAAGAAACATTAGCAGCGGAGTTAAACCGCTCGGCGACCCATTTCCTGCTCTCTGGCACGTTTAATAAGGTCAAGCAGGGAACTCTGACTAAAAAAGGGAACAGCCCTGTGCTCTAGAGTCCTGAGATACATAGTGCTGGATTTATCTGAACTAAGCACCAAAACTCCCTTCTCATTTAGCTGTACTGAACTCTACTGTATTCTTTGGCTTCTGAAGTTTAAACCCACGGATAAAGGCTTACTTTAGTGAACAAACACGGGACTGTGTAGTCTGTAAAATCTAGCTGGAAGCTATAGCCTAGTGAATGCATTACTAGTCCTAAAGCTAGCCACCAGCTATAGCTAATGGATAAGGTTTACTATGCCTGAAGTTAGCCACCAGCTTATAGCTAATACATAAGATTTACTATGCCTGAAGCTAGCCACCAGCTATAGCTAATGCATTACTAGCCCCGAAGTTAGCCACCAGCTAAAGTATTAGTCTACTACTCCTGAAGTTAGCCACCAGCTTATAGCTAATACATAAGATTTACTATGCCTGAAGCTAGCCACCAGCTATAGCTAATGCATTACTAGCCCCGAAGTTAGCCACCAGCTAAAGTATTAGTCTACTACTCCTGGAGCTAGCCACCAGCTGTTGTACATTGCGCAAGCCTCCTGAAGCTACAGTACAGTGGCGACCAGTCAACAGCATCACTCGCCCCTTCTCTACACCCACAGAGGAACCAGAGAAGGCTTGTCATGTGATGGATGTGCTCAAGTCTCAATGTTTTGTGACGCAAATGGTTTGGTGATGGGTTGACATGGCTTGCTCCTCCCCCTCCCGTTCCCTTCAACTCCTCCTTGGTGGATTAGCAATCAGTTTTTATCTGTGTCTTTGACCCAGTCTAACCTGAAAGCGGTTTACACTTTTTGGGATCCTTGGATTTCACACTTGATTTAGTGCATTAAAGTATGGCAGAAATTTTTTGGGGGACGTTGTAGCTAAGTACTTACTCTGCAGATCCTGGAAGAACGCTGATGGGGGAGATGTGTGAACTGAGAGGAAACAGAAAGCAACATTAGAACATCATGTACCACCTACTCGCCTTCGTCCTCCCTGGTCAACCAGGACCTTCCCTTCTCTGAGTGTATTCCATTGGAAACTCTGAGCAGTGGAGTGACCCATCAGGTCATGGTCTCAGTTCAGCTGGGTCCTAATCTGGGCCCGTTATGCAGCAGTTCTACCTAAGGAGGGAAAGTACATCCAAAGGGCCGGGTATCAAGGGAGTTCACACACCTCTAGAGAGTACTGCATGATGAGAGCACGCACACACACACACATGTTCTTTCCTTATGTCACTCAATTCACGCCTCTCAATAGCTACTCCCAGGCGCCGCCAAGGGTGTGCAGTGGGCGGGCACACAGGATGGGCTGGCGGGTAGGCAGCGCCCCATTTACTGTAAATAGCGTCCCCTTTCTGTACCCGCCACACAAAAACAGGGACCATTCCATTGATGTGGGCAAATGTCAAACAGGACACAGCCTGCCTCTCATCAGGCAGTGCCGTTGCTTGTGACAAGAAGGGGCCGGTTGATTCAGCAGTCTGCGCTTGTCCGCCTCATAAACAATGCCAGGAATCTGTGCTTGCATAACGCACTGGCTCTGCTGGTTATCCCGCTGCTGTTAACGGCCGTGTTGGGTTTAGGGGTCTCCTTTGGGGGTGAGGGCAACTAACAGGGCACCTCGGGGGGACTGGCGCTCTAAAAGGTTGATATTGACAAGGTGGGTCAACTCCTCACGCAAGCAACACAAACAAACACGCACAATGTTTAACTGTAGTATGGTGTTGGCATACACCTGTCAACATCCACCAGTGTATAGTTAGGATGAGTCTATCTATTAACCAGCTAAACCTGGGAGATGGCTGCTACCTAGAGACCGTCTAGCCTGCCCTATCTTATGCTATCCCACTGGGCCCTTAGTTAGGCTACAGCTTTGAAACCACTGACAGTAGGGAATATCAGACTCAGACCCGCCATAGAATGTTAGAACGTGTGGTCCATCTCCAGTATCGCTTTTCACAGCCAAGGCCCAACAGGACCTACATATGCCAATAGGATTCAGAGTGCTCCCTCTCTAGTGTTAAAGATACATCCCTTTGGCTCACACCTCAGTCTCTGCATCTGCCCAGCAGCTCAAATCACATCAATAGAACCTTAATTATTTACACAGTCACCCCTCCCCCTCTTCTTGTTTACTGAGAAAAAGGCAGCGCTCGGATTCCGCACTGACTGACATTGTGTCCTTGAAGAGCTGTACAGAGCCGTACAGTGAGATAGTGCAGTAAGAGGCATTAAAACGCTGAAGCCTCAGGCTGTCAGACAACACACAGGCCAGACGCTCAGACGCCCACCATCACACCTCCTATTCTGACAGTTAAGTTAAACATACAGCTCGACCCTGTGAGAAGAGTCATGTAAAAGTTCCAGCACACCTCCACATTGATGCCTGCATTTGGACTTTAGCCAGTGAAATTGCCAGTATGGATCAATAGAGAAAGAGAGTTGACTATTTGTCTACCAATTTTAGATGACATAACACCATTCCATCTCACCGATTCCAAGGTAGTAGTCATTTTAGAGTCAGCAATGTTCTGTAAGTCGAACCTTCTCGCTCTGCCTTGGAAACAATGAGAGCGCACTGTTGGATGTGGCCACACACAGGCCAGCGAGCACAGCACAGGGATATCTGTTACTGCATATCTCCCTCTCAAACACTCTGGGTTATTCTATTACTTGTTCTGAATCAGATCAGACTCACTCAGATCAGGCCTGATTCCCAGGCTGTGGAGAAATCAGGTTTGTGTGACTAGACTGAAGACCAGCCAAGGTTTTTGGAGTCAGAGACAAAAAAGCTTTACCAGCTTTTAAAAAGCCCTGGAGTGCCTCACGCAATCGGCTAACCTAATGAGGTGGAATAACCGTACCAGCTTTGCCAAAGTGATTTGGATAAGGAGGAATGTCATATAATCTGCCACATAGCTCTTTGTAGTATGGTGACCTGACCTCAGGGCAAAGGGCTCTAGTGGTAGGTCAGACCAGTGTTTTCCTTTCAAAATAGAGGTAGCTTAACAGCGTCTGGCCTAGTCACGTCATGGAGAACCATGGTATGACAGATAGGGATATAATTGCAGTAAGATGAATCTTAAGGGAACTGCTGATGCCTATTGTGGACTTCTGGTCCACTGACTAAGGCGGTTACTTAACAGTCCGTATTTCCTTCCACTAATAAGGTTACTTAACAGTGCCGGATGAAGAGATGTCCTAGGATACCTGGTCACACCGACAGGAGTTCAGTAAGGTAGCTAGCTGAGGACCTACTGATGTCTATTGCTGTTCTAATGAGAGATCAGTGAGTGATCTACTACCCAACTAAAAGATCACCAGAGGCAAAGCTCCAGGAAACCGCGAGCTTCCTCCAACTCCACAATTTAGCTTCATCATCCCATAGTCAGTGGTCATATGAACACATACTGTAAACACACACACAGTCCTGCTATTAGTATGAGTGACTGAGTCGCAGCAGTAGAAGAGCCAGGTAGTTGTGATTCAGCAGAGTTGCTCTGCTCAGCACTGCGTCTGTAGGTTATGTCCTGGTTCTGGCAGAGAGTAGCGCCGCAGTGTGCTTGCCATACATCACAGTTTCAGCGGGTACTTCAAGAAAAGCCCACACACTCTCTACCAGGCATCACTCTTCAGCTCGTAAACACCTGTTTTACCCTTGATACACTATCTCTGTGTATTAAAGCTAAATGTGTCGGTTACGCAGACTAGCATCCTCCCGTGAGATTTGTAGAATTAGTCAGTCAATCTTAAACACCCCTCCCCCCCGCGATGTAATACGAACCCTTAACAAGTTCATCCGTAAAGGTTAACCGGTCATGACCCATCAGAGATACCATGGGGCTGCATTAAGTTATCATAAAACATCATACGCCACAAATAGCCTCGCATCCCCACATACTGAATACATCTCAAATTGAACAGGACAATGTACACACACTGTTACAATCCCCCCCCCCCATGGCTTTACCTGAGCAGCAGAATTTCACACGCCATTTTCACCGGTTGTCAGTTCAGCTTGGTTAGTCGTGTTGTTTTGTTTATCAAGCCTGACGTTTTTTTGGTGGGTTCTCTGGTTATCCAGACTGAGCACTTATTGGCGATAAAGTCTGTATGAGAAGGTCGAAGAGCAAAACCTGACTCCCTGGGTACATATTGTGGAGAGCTCTGTCCACAGCTGGCTTGCTGCGTCGTGTTGGGCTCGGGACTCTCTGCTGAAAAGTGCTGCAGTAAACAATCCAGAACCCTGCTCAAATACAGGGCTGCTTGACGCAACCGGGCAACCAACACCACTGGCCAATCACCTGACCCGAGGGGGGCAGGCTTCCCCAACCAACAGCCAGTAAAAACTGACTATAACACAGCCCCCCCCACCTGTCATCCACTGGCTTTTATATAACCTGCACATCACCCCTATGTCCACTTGGTACCCACTGACATCCTATTCAATCATAGCCCAATGACTGGGCTGGCTCACTGACAGGGCTGGCTCTTTAATAGCTCTGACTGGAGCTCATCTAGGGGGACAGGGTGGCTACTGGCCACACCCACACACTGAATCACAGGCCCTCTTGAGCAGTTTACTTCTGCACGCTCAAATCTATGTTTGTCTCTGAGTGAACACACACACACACACACAGTTACACATCACATACATCCTGAGTAAGGTCACAGGACTGTCTGAACTGAAGATGACAGTTCAGTGAGTGCCATGTGTTCTGAGAATGCTTCACTGTGTCCACTAGCAGGAAGCGGGTCAGGTTTGCTCTTAATCCTATCTTGCTTGACCCATTTATCATTGCCACAGTTAAGTTGCGATAAAAGTCATCTTTCCTGGGTGGAAAGTGTGTCAGAACTCCTAGGAATGTAAGATGAGAAGCCTGTCCAAGTACTGTGGCTGAGAACTGATAATATATGTTATGTTTGTTATCTAGGTCGCATAGACATCATACTCCAAGCAGTGTAGTACCTGCCTATCAGAGCAATATATGCGAAATACAGTATATGGTGCCGGTGCCTATAGCCTTGACAAATCAGGTAGTGAGATGAGGTAATAAGGTCGTGAGGGGGCAGTAAGAAATAACTAAGATGCGAAGGGGATGGGAGGTAGCTGAGAGCAGTGGACATAAAATGATCAGCTACTCAAAATAAAGCAAGGAGTGGATCCCAAAACCAGGAGTGGGTATATGGGATAGAAGTAGTAGGAGGCACTTGTTTTGATGGGCACAGGCCACGACAGGAGCAGGTGTCCACCTTGAAGGGTGCCGTTAACCATGTAAACATCTGGCTGTGTGTCCATGATGAGTGCTGGGCTATCACTCAACCGCCCTCATGAAAGAGACAGCAAGAGTTCTGTTGACACATATAAGAGCGGCAAGTTTCTGTGGCATGCAGTGGCCTGAAAGCCCTCATAAATAATGTCCACAGGCTCTTCAGGACAGGTCTGGCTGGAGAAGATGGACTATGACAAGGATTGGACCCAGGGGCTGTTGATCCTCTGGTTCTGATGCAGTCCCAAATGGCACCCTAGTCCCTATATAGGTGGTCCCTGGTCAAAATGTGTGCACTCTAGGGAAAAGGGTGACATTTGGGACAAAGCCACTGGCTAGGTTTACAGGGCTGCCTGGCCTGGTGGTGTTGTGAGGGAAGGCACGCAGGCTGACACTCAGGAGTTGGAGAGGTGAAAGGGTGAGAGAAGGAGGACAGGTGGAGGGGTAGGAGGGAGGTCTGTGACCCTGATTTCCCTCCTCAGACAGTCATTATGGAGCAAACACCTGTTCACACATTCCCCTGTCCCAAACCTCGCCAAACAGCGTGTCTCTAGGACGCTAGTCTTCATCACTGGAGTTTATTTTTGTGCCCCATGAAAGACTTTCCATGGAGCAGGGAACAGGATGTATGATGGACGGTCCAACAGGTTTATATTTAGATTTGATGGGAGCTGTCGCTGGCAGGATTAATGGCTATCAAGGCTCAGCACAAACAAGTCAGCAAAGCCTGCACTTTCTCCCTCTGACTAGGGTTGCAGAGGGAGGATAGATTACTGGAAACTTTAGAAGTTCACCAGTAAACTACCAAAATGTTAGTATCTTTCAAAGATGTTATGTAATAAAGTGTAGGTCCAAAATGCTTCTGAACAGCTTCTAACCCCAAGACTGCTGAACAATTTATTAAAATGGCCATCCGGACAATTTACATTGCAACCCCCCCCTTTCATTTTCACACTGCTGCTACTCGCTGTTTATTATCTATGCAGTCACACTTTACCCTTACCTGCATGTACAAATTACCTCAACTAACCTGTACCCCATCACATTGACTCGGCACCCCCTCTATATAGCCTCGTTATTTTTACTTTGTGTTACTTTTTATTACATTTTTTACTTTAGTTTATTCAGTAAATATTTTCTTAATTACTTGAACTGCATTGTTGGTAAGGGCTTTTAAGTAAGCATTTCACGGTATGATCTACATCCGTTGTATTCAGCGCATGTGATAAATACAAATGAGATTTTACATCTAGTAGCCCTTTTGGGAACTTCAGATTATCACAGGTGTCTAATTATCTCTGGCCCTGTTGTGGCATTATTATGTCAAATATATTACAATTAAATCAAATGAAAAAGCTGCAAAACATTATTCTAAATATAAACCATCAACTTAGTGAATAGCATTGGTGTTTAACATGAGGGTTTAAGCAAATGATTCTTTATATACAGTACCAATCAAAAGTTTGGACACACCTACTCATTCAATGCTTTTATTTTTTACTATTTTCTACATTGTAGAATAATAGTGAAGACATCAAAACTATGAAATAACACATATGGAACCATGTTGTAACCAAAAACGTGTTGAACAAATCAAAATATATTTTATATTTGAGATTCTTCAAAGTAGCCACCCCTGGCCTTGATGACAGCTTTGCACACTCTTGGCATTCTCTCAACCAGTTTCATGAGGTAGTCCCCTGGAATTCATTTCAATTAACAGGTGTGCCTTGTTTTAAAGTTCATTTGTGGTGGTGTGACGGTGCTTTGCTGGTGACACAGTCAGCGATCTATTGAGACTTCACGGCATACTTAACCACCATGGCTACCACAGCAATACACCATCCCGTCTGGTTTGTGCTTAGTGGGACCATCATTTCTTTTTCAACAGGATAATGACCTAACACACCTTCAGGCTATATGAGGGCTATTTGACCAAGAAGGTGAGTGAAGGAGTGCTGCATCAGATGACCTGGCCTCCACAATCCCCCGACCTCAACCCCATTGAGATGGTTGGGGATGACTTGGAACGCAGAGTGAAGTAAAAGCAGCCAACAAGTGCTCAGCATATGTGGGAACTCCTTCAAGACAGTTGGAAAAGCATTCCAGGTGAAGCTGGTTGAGAGAATGCCAAGAGTGTGCAAAGCTGTCTTCAAGACAAAGGATGGTTACTATGAAGAATCTCATACATTTAAAAAATGTAAACACTTTTTTGGTTACTACATGATTCTTAGTAAAAAAAATAGTAAAAATAAAGAAAAATCCTTTAATGAGTAGGTGTGTCCAAACTTTTGACTGGTACTGTATATGAATACTTTAATTCAAGTATAGTTGACCAAAATTACAAAAGATTCTAGTAAATTACCGGTAGCTTTGCAACCCTATGAATGACCGAACCACATCGTACATGACCAATCAAGTGTTATTGTTGATGATTTCATAAGCAAGTGCGTCCACCAAAGACTTTAAAAAAATACAACATTTAAAACATTTATAAAATTACATAATACCACAAATTCCATCAAAGGCAGAGCTGTAACTGCATAATCCCCGGCATCACAGCAATAGTTGTGGGGGAATACAGGCAGCTGCCAATTCTGTTGGTTGCCATTTAATCTCTGTTAATTTCAGTGCTTGCCCCGACCGACTACACCCTTCAATCTACATGAGTCTGTCTGGGACTGGGCCCTAATTCTGCAGCAGCTGCCACCCAAAGCCTTTCCCTATCCCCCCAAGCGGTTAAAGTGTTGGGCCGGTTCAAATCACCCAAGCAGACAAGGTAAACAAATATGCCAATGTGCCCTTGAGCAAGGCACTTAGCTCTAATTGCTCCTGTAAGTCACTCTGGATAAGAGTGTCTGCTAAATGACAAAAATGTAAATGTAAAGTCCAGCCACCACCCAAATCCCCTTAACCTTTACAGAACGACCAGGACAAACACATATATTGCATTCGGAAAGTATTCAGACCTCTTGACTTTTTCCATATTTTGTTACGTTTCAGACAAATCCTAAAATTGAATAAACAAATTGTTTCCCCCTCAGCAATCTACACATAATACCCGAAAGTCAGACATAGTTCTCCCATATCCACAGAGGAACTCTGGAGCTATCGCTGCAGCACTCGACCAGCTTTTTGGTAGAGTGGCCAGACGGAAGCCACTCCTCAGTACAAGGCACATGACAGCCTGTTTGGAGTTTTCCAAAAGGCACCTAAAGGACTCTGACCATGAGAAACAGGATTCTCTGGTCTGATGAAACCAAGATTGAACTCTTTGGCCTGAATGCCAAGCGCCACGTCTGGTGGAAATCTGGCACCATCCCTATAGCGAAGCATGGCGGTGGCAGCATCATGCCATGGGGATGTTTTTCAGCGGCAGTGACTGGAAGACCAGTCAGGATCGAGGGAAAGATGAACGGAGCAAATTACAGAGAAATCCTTGGTTAAAATCTGCTCCAGAGTGTTCAGGACCTCAGACAGGGCAATGACCCAAAGTACACAGCCAAGACAACGCAGGAGTTGTTTCCGGACAAGTCTCTGAATGTCCTTGAGTGGCCCAGCCAGAGCCCGGACTTGAACCCGATCAAACATCTCTGGAGGGACCTGAAAATAGCTGTGCAGCGATGCACCCCATCCAACCTGACAGAGCTTGAGAGGATCTGCAGAGAAGAATGTGAGAAACTCCCCAAATACAGGTGTGCCAAGCTTGTAGCATCATACCCAAGAAGACTGGAGGCTGTAATCGCTGCCAAAAGTGCTTCAACAAAGTACTGCGTAAAAGGTCTGAGAACTTAAGTAAATTTGATGTTTTTATTTTTTTAAATAAATTTGCTAAAAATTATTTTTAAAAATAGTTTTGCTTTGTCATTATGGATATTGTGTGTAGATTGATGAGGTGGGAAAAAACGATTTAATCAATTTCAGAACATAACAAATTGTGGAAAAATTGAAGGGGTCTGAAATTTTTTCCAAAACACTGTACATACACCCCCACAGTTCATGTCTGACTCCTTGGTGACATGATTCAGAAGCCGGAGGCACAGAGTGAGAGGTCAAGTTAGCCGAAAAAGGCCTTCTCGGTCCTTGTTTGGCATACCATAAAGTGTTAAAAACACTGCAGCAGTAGGGTCCATGGGAAAACAATAGCCCAGAAGCGAGTGCCAACCCACTAGTGTCATGGTTGTTTTTCAACTCCCATGTAGGTCCAAATCAAGTCTATTGTGTGTATGGTTTGGGAAACAACCAGTAAAAGACTGGTAACAAATACAGTGAGATCCAAATGTATTGGGACAGTGACATATGTTGTTGTTTTGGCTCTGTACTCTAGCACTATGGAGTTCAAATTATACAATGACTATGAGGTTAAAGTGCAGACTTTCTGTACTTAGTCCACCCATTTTAGGGGACCAAAAGTATTGGGAAAGATTCACTTATGTTTTCTCAAATATTTTGGGGCATTGAGCAAATGTTTGGTCTTGTGAGCATACACGCGAGAATTGTGTTCCCTTACAGTTTTAGACAGTAGCTAATAGGCTATTGTGGCCATTTGAACATAATGTGGGCCTAACAACAAAACCAATGGAGCAAATCCCATAACATTTTCACATGGAAATAGCTTTTGATTTCTATGATATAGCCTACCGTGGCCTAAATGTGGTGTCCAATGCAGGCCTACGTGCATGAGACTCTTAAAAGTTTTTACATTATGAAGGGCTTGACATTAATTCATTTTTTACTTGATTTATAACACCATGGGCCAAATAGGTGACTGTAAATTGTATTGTATGATGCAAGAAACCACTTTACAAAATACAATTTATTATTGTTAGCATACAGGGAATGACAATATTCAAGCCTGTCTCAAAATACAACACTGCACCTTTAAGACATTAGCTTTTTACCTGACTGGCTTTTCAAAGACAGCTTGAAATGTAGCCTCCACATTTTATGTTCTTATAGGAAGCACTAACTCCCCATTGCTGACTTATACTTATAAGTGGGCTAGTAACTCGCTAACTAGCAAAGAATATCAACAAATGTGCACACGCGTGGCTCTGCGCTCTGAACTGATCTTCGTTGCTCTCTGGCTCTTCACATTGTGTTTAGAAACATTCCATTCTTATTTATTAACAATAAAAAAGTGACTCCAAAATAACAATACATTATTTACCATTCATTTAAAATTGGGCAAAAATAAATCGGAAACAACCAAAGCAAACAGCAAATGCATCCAACAAGTTTGTAGTCACAAGCTTGATGTAATCATTGCATGCTAGGAATATGGGACCAAACTAAGCTTTTGACTACTTTAATACACAAGTGAATTTGTCCCAATACTTTAGGTACCCGAAAATAGGGGGGACTATGTACCAAAAGTGCTTCCTAAACAGTTCACCCAATATGGATGAAAATTCCCTTCAAATTAAAGCTGACAGTCTGTACTTTAACCTCGTAGTTATTGTATAATTTCAAATCCAAAGTGCTGGAGTAGAGACAAAACTGTCACAGTCCCAATACTTTTAGAGCTCACTGTATGTGCGGTGTGCTGTGGGGTGTGTCACTGTCTCAAGCCTTTCTAGCCAGGTCGACTATTTCCCCCTGCCATGGTGCATGTGCCTGTCTGTTTGTGTGGATTAGGGATTAATGGGTTTAATCACCTTAACCCTTTACACTGGTGAGAATGGGCCTATATGGATAGGGCTAAATTTAAATGTTTCTTACAGAAAAAATATGAAAAGCATATGCATATCCATGGTAGCAATAGAAAGGGAACAGTTAGGAGATTACGGAAAATTATTAGACCAAAACGTGAGGACTACAGTTCACCTGACAACTGAATCCAAACATTACACTGTTGATTTTATGTGCAATTTACTGTACTTATTGCCGCATTTGTTGATACCAACATCTGAAAATACTCTGGATACATTCAGTACAATTCTAAGAATATTAATGGAAAATATGGGATAGGTGCAACATAAGAAATTATAAGGGTTTGAGTGAAAGGACTAACTGGGATCTCAAAGTGGCCACACACACCTCTCCAAAGTGTGCACAGTTCCTAAGTAATTTCAATGCACTTTTACTCCTAGTTCTCCTTCTCCTGCGCCGTTGATGAGCTAGAGCAAGCACACTTGTAGTCGTTTTGGTTGGAACACAACCCTGCATCCCCGCCATCAAAAAAAATGTGTTGTTTACGAAATCCCAAAACGGTCCATTCTAAACCTCAATCTGGGTCAGGTGGGCATCAACCGATAGTAATTTTGATGCGCATAGAAAGGAGTCATGAGCGCATTCAGGTGCGTGTGACACAGCAAATTTTCTTCACAATAAACAAACATGGGCTCGTTCTGTTCAGAACAACCCAGGGTATGATAGCATGTCATCTTGTAACAGTACATCAAACATAGTGATCATAAACGTTGACAATGTATATGACAATTTTATTCTATGGAAATTGCACATTTGGACTAAAGGGTGTTTGGCTTGCTTGTACGACATCAACTCAGTATTTATTATAATCCTCAACGTCTCACTTAAAAAATACTTAGAGTCCTCTTCATTTAAAGTATTTCCCTCACTCAGAAATGAAAGGTGCAAAAGCTGCCAAATTAGCAGGAGGGAGGGGTCAACTTCTTGTTTTGCAAGGTGCTCAAGTTCAGAACGACTGTCAGTCAAAACCCATACAGCGCTGGGAAGCGCATTGCCAGAGTTCTGACTTCATGTATACTGCAGCATGTTACTGTACAGCCACAACATGTGTCTGGGATGTTGGGAAAGTTGTGGGAAAATATCAAATGCATACAACAGTGGTTCCATACTAAAATGTTTAAACGTAAAGACGAGGATGAAACCGATCACAACATTTAGCTTAAAAGTTGATACACTATGAATATTTCACATTACAAGTACACAAATACATTGCTCAAAAAAATAAAGGGAACACTTAAACAACACAATGTAACTCCAAGTCAATCACACTTCTGTGAAATCAAACTGTCCACTTAGGAAGCAACACTTGATTGACAATAAATTTCACATGCTGTTGTGCAAATGGAATAGACAACAGGTGGAAATTATAGGCAATTAGCAAGACACCCCCAATAATGGAGTGGTTCTGCAGGTGGTGACCACAGACCACTTCTCAGTTCCTATGCTTCCTGGCTGATGTTTTGGTCACTTTTGAATGCTGCGGTGCTTTCACTCTAGTGGTAGCATGAGACGGAGTCTCCCACACAAGTGGCTCAGGTAGTGAAGCTCATCCAGGATGGCAAACATTTTTTTTTAAATGCTTTAAATTGGAGGCTGACTTGGATCTTTATGTTAAGTATTTTGTTTTACTTTGCACTAGTGAATCTTTACAGCCTCTTTTGTACTTCTTGAAACAATCCAGGAGTACAATGAGTCACTCTTAAATCCCTATCGTTCTTCATGCTCTTATAATCTAATCAAAGTTTATTTGTCACGTGCTCTGAATACAACATGTGTAGACCTTAAATGCTTACTTACAGGCTCTAACCAATAGTGCAAAAAGGTGTTAGGTAAATAAAGAAATAAAAACAACAGTAAAAAGACAGTGAAAAATAACAGTAGCGAGGCTATAAAAGTAGTGAGGCTACAGACAGACACCGGTTAGTCAGGCTGATTGAGGTAGTATGTACATGCAGATATGGTTAAAGTAACTATGCATATATATGATGGACAGAGTAGCAGTAGCGTAAAAGAGGGGTTGGTGTAGCTTCCTGTAATGTCTGTGTTGAACAGTATGCTCAGAATGTGGAGGAGTGTGGCCATAAAAACAGACACAATTGTGTAAAGGAATGACAGACTCGCTCCTCTGAAATTGTTCTCCATTAATACGATTTAAGCAACCTGTCATACCAGACCTGTCTGACATTTAGCTGCTGTATGGTGGCCCTGTGGTGGAACTCTCAATAGCCCTGTTGGCGCTCTGCTGAGATCAAAGTGGGTGCAGGTGCACTGGAACTAAACAAATAGAGGCGAGGAGGAGATGAGATCAACAGAAAGACTTAGATTATCGTTCATGTCTAGACCTCCGGACTTTTGAAGGGAGACAATCATCCGTTTGGTAGAGTGGCGATCAGCACAGCTTTTACATGGCTACCTGGTCCTGAACTAGCACCATTTTGCTCAGTACATTGAATGAAAAAAAACGTTATGATCTAATACGCTATTTTGCTCAGTGTGTAGAAATTTGGGGTCAGGAGCCCACGTGGAGTCACCCGATTGAAAAATAGTTACGATCACGGTGGGAAATGAACACCCGCCAAATGCAGGTAGATTTAGGCATTGTTAGGTAAGAATGTCTATTTCAACAAACAAAACATTTGGGAATAGTAAAAAATTAAATAAAGCCCAGATGTAAAAGTTGGTCGAGTTGGCTAGTTACATCGTTTTGTTGTTTTTCCAGTATGAGTTGGGTTTGCTTCAAATGTCTGCTGCTACGGAAGAAACAGTGATTCGCATGTCTGACAGAGACGGCGTGCCACTCTACCATGGTAACGGCCCGCCCCTTAAAGTGGCAGCAGAAATCTTTTGTCTTCCCTAAAACATTTATTCATTAACTTGAAGTAATTTCTTATCATTAAAACACTTACATATTATTTTTTTTAATCCTAAATGTCAAATGATTTACTCCTTGTAAAAAAATTCAGCGTAGAGCCCTGAACATTTCCCACCATGATTGCTATCACTAGTCGGCTACCACCCGGTTACGCAATCCTGCACTTTCGAGAATGCTGCCCTGTATACAGAGACATGGAATCACTGGTCACTTTAACAATGGAACATCAGTCACTTTAATAATGTTTACATACCGCTTTACCCATTTCATATGTATATACTGTATTCTATTCTACTGCATTTTAGTCAATGCCACTCCGACATTGCTCGTCCTAATATTTATATATTTCTTAACTCCATTCTTTTACTTTTAGATTGGTGTGTATTGTTGTGAATTGTTAGATACTACTGCACTGTTGGACCTAGGAACACAAGCATTTCGCTACACCCTTAATAACATCTGCTAAATGTGTGTATGTGTCCAATAAAATTTGATATGTAATAATAAATAAGCCGTTTCACTCAGCATTTTGTGGAAATTGTGATTCCAATTATGTAATACTCTCATGTGGGAGCTGAGCTGACCCAATGACATTATACTATAAGAGATCTTTATGGCTTAACCCAGATACAAGAACATAGCTGTGGTGGAGCAGGCAGCTTGGTTGGAATGTGACATACATTCCCTGGATATGTTCAATGAAATATTTTATTTTGAATAATTTGCTACCATGTCAGTTGTCCTGACTTGGCACTGGGGAAAAAAAAAAAAAGAGCCCTGGCGCTAATGTAAAGTAACTGTTGATAAAAATAAGTTGCATTTCTTATCAAGCAAAATAGTTATTTATCACGATACATATCGCCCAGCTGTAGTACAGATGAATCATTCATAAATCGCACATGAACTGCCCCTTTCAATTTTCATTGTATTTATTCCTAATTGTCTACGCTTGATATATTTTTGTATACCCAGAGCAGCAAACCAAATTACCCCATGAGGATCATAAAGTCAATCATCAACTTATCTTACCTTGAAGAGGGAGTGACCTGCGTGTTACTGTGTTGGGGGGATTCGGAGGCGGAAGGGGGGCCTTCCTCGCCGTCCTGGGGCAGCTCCTCACATGCCTCTAATTTCTCATCGTCCAGGAGCTCAGTGATCTGCAAGGGAGAGTGAAGGGTCAGGGGACATTTTAGAAGTAGGCTAGGATGGTTTAAGTATCATCATACATGACACCTCTGACAGGACACTGAGTGAGCTATACCATCAAACTGTGCACCCAGATAACATTATGTAATACAGTGTTAGGGGCTGACCCCAATTAGTCGACTGGTTGATTGTTCGGTCGACCTAGATTTTTTTTAGTCGAGCAGTAGCAAATAAAGAAAAACAGATACATATATATATACACACTCAGCAAAAATAAGAAACGTCCTCTCACTGTCAACTACGTTTATTTTCAGCAAACTTAACATGTTGAATCTTATGTTCATACAAATATTTACACAACAGACAAACTGAACAAGTTCCACAAACATGTGACTAACAGAAATTGAATAATGTGTCCCTGAACAAAAGGGGGGGGGGGGTCAAAATCAAAAGTAACAGTCAGTATCTGGTGTGGCCACCAGCTGCATTAAGTACTGCAGTGCATCTCCTCCTCATGGACTGCACCAGATTTTGCCCCACTCTTCCACCAAGGCACCTGCAAGTTCTCAGACATTTCTGGGGGGGAATGGCCCTAGCCCTCACCCTCCGATCAAACAGGTCCCAGACTTGCTCAATGGGATTGAGATCCAGGCTCTTCGCTGGCCATGGCAGAACACAGACATTCCTGTCTTGCAGGAAATCATGCACAGAACGAGCAGTATGGCTGGTGGCATTGTCAGGCTGGAGGATCATGTCAGGATGAGCCTGCAGGAAGGGTACCACATGAGGGAGGAGTGTGTCTTCCCTGTAACGCACAGCATTGAGATTTCCTGCAATGACAACAAGCTCAGTCCAATGATGCTGTGACACACCGCCCCAGACCATGACGGACCCTCCACCTCCAAATCGATCCCGTTCCAGAGTACAGGCCTCGGTGTAACGCTCATTCAATCCGATCATCACCCCTGGTGAGACAAAACCGCAACTCGTCAGTGAAAAGCACTTTTTGCCAGTCCTGTCCGGTCCAGTGACGGTGGGTTTGTGCCCATAGGCGACGTTGTTGCCGGTGAGGTCTGGTGTGAACCTGCCTTACAACAGGCCTACATACAAGCCCTCAGTTCAGCCTCTCTCTGCCTATTGTAGACAGTCTGAGCACTGATGGAGGGATTGTGCGTTCCTGGTGTAACTCAGGCAGTTGTTGTTGCCATCCTGTACCTGTCCCGCAGGTGTGATGTACAGATCCTGTGCAGGTGTTGTTACACATGGTGTGCCACTGCGAGGATGATCAGCTGTCCGTCCTGTCTCCCTGTAGCATGGTCTCAGGCGTCTCACAGTACAAACATTACAATTTATTTCCCTGACCACATCTGCAGTCCTCATGCCTCCTTGCAGCATGCCTAAGGCACATTCATGCCGATGAGCAGGGACCCTGGGCATCTTTCTTTTGCTGTTTTTCAGAGTCAGTAGAAAGGCCTCTTTAGTGTCCTAAGTTTTCATAACTGTGACCTTAATTGCCTACCGTCTGTAAGCTGTCAACTAGTGATCCCTTCCCGTTTAACAGGATTGATTTGACAACACCCAGTGAAATAGCAGCGCTATTAATAACAGAAATACTCATAATAATTCATAAATCATACAAATGTTATACACCGGTTTAAAGATGAACTTCTTGTTAATCCAGCCACAGTGTCAGATTTCAAAAAGGCCTTACGGTGAAAGCAAACCATGCTATTATCTGAGGATAGCACCCCATCAAACATACACATGGAAATCATAATTCAACCCGCCAGGCACAACAAAGGTCAGAAATAACATATAAATCATGCCTTCCCTTTGAAGATCTTCTTCTGTTGGCACTCCAATATGTCCATTAAACATCACAAGTGGTCCTTTTGAATGATAAATTCACTCGTTAGATATCCAAAATGTCAATTTATTTGGCGCGTATGATTCAGAAAATACACCGGTTCCAACTCCCGCAACATGACTACACATTATCTAATTAGTTACCTGTAAACTTGATCCAAACATCTCAAACAACATTCCTAATTCAACTTTAGGTATTTTTAAATGTAAATAATCGATGAAATTTAAGATGGAATAAACTGTGTTCAATACCAGAGGAAAACAAAGTGGAGCGTGTTTTCAGGTCGCGCGCCTCAACCACAACAGTACACTTTACTCGACCCTCGTTCTGGACAGCCCTTCTTCTTCATTTCTCAAAGGATACTCACAGACATCATTCAAACAGTTTTAGAAACTTCTAATAATATGCATGTCCTAGCTTCTGGGCCTGAGTAGCAGGCAGTTTACTTTGGGCACGCTTTTCATCCGGATGTGAAAATACCACCCCCTAGCCTTAAGTAGTAAGTGTCTTAACCGTTCCACAGGTGCATGTTCATTAATTGTTTATGGTTTATTGAACAAGCACGGGAACAGTGTTTAAACCCTTTACAATGAAGATCTGTGAAGTTGAGATTTTTACCAATCATCTTTGAAAAACAGGGTCCTGAAAAATGGACGTTTCTTTTTTTACTGAGTTGTGTGTATGTATGTGTGTATACAGTGGGGCAAAAAAGTTTTTAGTCAGCCACCAATTGTGCAAGTTCTCCAACTTAAAAAGATGAGGCCTGTAATTTTCATAATAGGTACACTTTGACTATGACAGACAAAATGAGGGGAAAAAAATCCAGAAAATCGCATTGTAGGATTTTTTATGAATTTATTTGCAAATTATGGTGGAAAATAAGTATTTGTCACCTACAAACAAGCAAGATTTCTGTCTCTCACAAACCTGTAACTTCTTCTTTAAGAGGCTCCTCTGTCCTCCACTCGTTACCTGTATTAATGGCACCTGTTTGAACTTGTTATAAAAAGATACCTGTCCACAACCTCAAACAGTCACACTCCAAACTCCACTATGGCCAAGACCAAAGAGCTGTCAAAGGACACCAGAAACAAAATTGTAGACCTGCACCAGGCTGAGAAAACTGAATCTGCAATAGGTAAGCAGCTTGGTTTGAAGAAATCAACTGTGGGAGCAATTATTAGGAAATGGAAGACATACAAGACCACTGATAAGCTCACTCGATCTGGGGCTCCACGCAAGATCTCACCCCGTGGGGTCAAAATGATCTCAAGAACGGTGAGCAAAAATCCCAGAACCACACAGGGGGTCCTAGTGAATGACCTGCAGAGAGCTGGGACCAAAGTAACAAAGCCTACCATCAGTAACACACTACGCCGCCAGGGACTCAAATCCTGCAGTGCCAGACGTTTCCCCCTGCTTAAGCCAGTACATGTCCAGGCCCGTCTGAAGTTTGCTAGAGAGCATTTGGATGATCCAGAAGAAGATTGGGAGAATGTCATATGGTCAGATGAAACCAAAATAGAACTTTTTGGTAAAAACTCAACTCGTTGTGTTTGGAGGACAAAGAATGCTGAGTTGCATCCAAAGAACACCATACCTACTGTGAAGCATGGGGGTAGAAACATCATGCTTTGGGGCTGTTTTTCTGAAAAGGGACCAGGACAACTGATCCGTGTAAAGGAAAGAATGAATGGGGTTATGTATCCTTCCATCAGCAAGGGCATTGAAGATGAAACGTGGCTGGGTCTTTCAGCTTGACAATGATCCCAAACACACCGCCTGGGCAACGAAGGAGTGGCTTTGTAAAGAAGCATTTCAAGGTCCTGGAGTGGCCTAGCCAGTCTCCAGATCTCAACCCCATAGAAAATCTTTGGAGGGAGTTGAAAGTCCGTGTTGCCCAGCAACAGCCCCAAAACATCACTGCTCTAGAGGAGATCTGCATGGAAGAATGGGCCAAAATACCAGCAACAGTGTGTGAAAACCTTGTGAAGACTTACAGAAAACGTTTGACCTCTGCCATTGCCAACAAAGGGTATATAACAAAGTATTGAGATAAACTTTTGTTTTTGACCAAATACTTATTTTCCACCATAATTTGCAAATAAATTCATTAAAATTCCTACAATGTGATTTTCTGGATTTTTTCCCCTCATTTTGTCTGTCATAGTTGAAGTTTAAGTGGGGAGAACATGCACAATTGGTGGCTGACTAAATACTTTTTTGCCCCACTATGTTATAAATAAATAAATATATACACACACACACACAGATTAGTTCACTAAGATGGGTGTACGGGCGTACGCATGCACGTATACACACATACATTCAACCTCTTAATGAACTAATCCATTGTAGAGGACCAGACAAAGCCGATTTATGCTTTATCCAAAAATGTGGTCGGAGGCTCCATATGGAGGGGGTGACAATTGCGGAGAGGCCAAATTGAGCTCAGTACCGCATCGCCATGCACCTCCCATATGTTGTAACAATGCGGAGGGCTCTGTATAGCTCCGCATTGACACGATTGGGGGGCGGTAGATCCTGTATAAACACAAACTCACTTCCTTGACAACTCCCCTCACAACAAACAGCTCTGTAAATGCGCAAGTATGAATGCCCTGACTTCTGCAGAGCCATGTCATCGTAAATGCAACACGGCCAATGGAGACGTCGGCTTGACCATGCAGCGCCCAAGAAGCTCAATGCACTTCTCTCCATGTGTTCTCTCCCACCAATTTGTGCACATTCATTGTTTCAGAACTTCATTGTGTGAATTGTATGCTTTTGATTTTTAGTCTATCACTTCCCCATTACATATCACCAGTAGTACATTTACTGTTAATTTCTATCATTTCTAATCTACAATGTTTGTTTGGTTATGATAATTTATGTTAATGCATCAATATATTATTCCAGTCTTACCGTTCTCATTGTCGGAGTGGACATTGTTTGCAGAGTGCACAACCTATGCTACACTTGTGAGGAACACGTTTTGGTTTATTTCATACCATTTACAAGTTTAGTCAATTAAAATGTAGTCATTGTCTATTGTTTGGTGCGCTCCTGTCAAGGTTACGTAAGGATGTGCACCTGATTACTCAGACGTATATAGGCGACCTGGCCTGTGCGCAAATGTAGGCATTTAAATGTGCCCATTTGGGGATCTGATAACTTTAATACACCACCACTAATGAGCTGTGGAGCTTGTCAAAGTAATGTTTTTTTCACCTCAAACAGCAAGCAAACAAATTCTGTTTTTACATCCATTGAGAATGACAATAGTTCCTCAATGTAGGCCATTTGAAAAACCTTTACAGCGCTCTCCCTTACGATAACCACTCAGCGTGAAAGGGAAAAATGTCAAGCTCTCATCCAGTGGAAACATCATAAAATAGGCCTACCTGATTACTTCTTGTCAGTGCTCGACTTGGACTGAAATAGGTTCCGGTACTCATTCTGGGTGCTGGTCATTTTTTATATTTAAGTGTTGTTTATATTAGGTGCAGGAGCTCCACAATACTTTTTAGCTAATATTCTGTAAAGAGGAACGGGAGCTCAAGCAGTAGAACATTTGAGGTGCCGGAATTCAGCTCCGGAGAGCTCCTGCCCAAGTCAAGCACTGCTTCTTATCCTTTGCACAAAAAGCCTAAAAATCTAATCTTATTGGTCACATACACGTGATTACCAGATGTTATTGTGGGTGTAGCGAAATGCTTGTGCTTCTAGCTCCGACAGTGCAGTAATATCTAACAAATTACACAACACACACAAATCAAAGTAGAAATTAATTAAGACTATATACAGTTGAAGTCGGAAGTTTACATACACCTTAGCCAAACACATTTAAACTCAGTTTTTCACAATTCCTGACATTTAATCCTAGTAAAAATCCCCGGTCTTAGGTCAGTTAGAATCACCACTTTATTTTAAGAATGTGAAATGTCAGAATAATAAGAGAGATAATTATTTATTTCAGCTTTTATTTCTTTCATCACATTCCCAGTGGGTCAGAAGTTTACATACAGTCAATTAGTATTTGGTAGCTTTGCCTTGAAATTGTTTAACTTGGGTCAAACGTTTCAGGAAGCCTTCCACAAGCTTCCCACAATAAGTTCCCTGAATTTTGACCCATTTGTCTTGACAGAGTTGGTGTAACTGAGTCAGGTTTGTAGGCCTTCTTACTCGCACAAACATTTTCAGTTCTGCCCACAAATCTTCTGTAAGATTGAGGTCAGGGCTTTGTGATGGCCACTCCAATACCTTGACTTTGTTGTCCTTAAGCCATTTTGCCACAACTTTGGAAGTATGCTTGGGGTCATTGTCCACTTGGAAGACCCATTTATGACCAAGCTTTGACTTCCTGACTGATGTCTTGAAATGTTGCTTCAATATATCCACAATTTTCTTGCCTCATGATGCCATCTATTTTGTGAAGTGCACCAGACCCTCATGCAGCAAAGCACCCCCACAACATGATGCTTGCCACCCCGTGCTTCACGATTGGGGTGGTATCCTTCGGCTTGCAAGCATCCCCCTTTTATTCCAAACACAATGATGGTCATTATGGCAGTTCTATTTATGTTTCATCGGACCAGAGGACATTTCTCCAAAAAGTACGATCTTGGTCCCCATGTGCAGTTGCAAACCGTAGTTTTTGTGGAGGTTTTGGAGCAGTGGCTTCTTCCTTGTTGAGCGGCCTTTCAGGTTATGTCGATATAGGACTCCTGTGGATATAGATACTTTTGTGCCAGTTTCCTCCAGCATCTTCACAAGGTCATTTGCTGTTGTTCTGGGATTGATTTGCACTTTTTACACCAAAGTACATTCATCTCTAGGAGACAGAACGCGTCTCCTTCCTGAGCGGGATGACGGCTGCGTGGTCCCTTGGTGTTTATACTTGCGTACTATTGTTTGTACAGATGAATGTGGTACCTTCAGGCATTTGGAAATTGCTCCCAAGGGTGAACCAGACTCTTGGAGGTCTACAATTTATTTTCTGAGGTCTTGGCTGATATCTTTTGATTTTCCCATGATGTCAAGCAAAGAGGCACTGTGTTTGAAGGTGGGCCTTGTAATACATCCACAGGTATACCTCCAATTAACTCAAATTATGTCAATTAGCCTATCAGAAGTTTCTAAAGCCATGACAATTTTCTGGAATTTTCCAAGCTGTTTAAAGGCACAGTTTACATACACTAAGTTAACTTCTGACCCACTGGAATTGTGATAAAGCGAATTATAAGTGAAATAATCTGTCTGTAAACAATGGTTGGAAAAAATACTTGTGTCGTGCACAAAGTAGATGTCCAAGTTGACTTGCCAAAACTATAGTTTGTTAACAAGAAATTTGTGGAGTGGTTGAAAAAGAGTTTTAATGACTCCAATCTAAGTGTATGTAAACTTCTGACTTCAACTGTACATATGGACGAGCGATGTCAGAGCGGAACGGACTAAGATACAGTAGAATAGCACAGAAAAACAGTATATACACATGAGATGAGTAAAGCAAGATATGTAAGCATTAAGCGACAGATATCGTAGAATAGTATAGAATACAGTATGTACATATGAGTAATGCAAATATGTAAACATTATTAAAGTGACTAGTGTTCCATTAAAGTGGCCAATGATTCCTAGTCTATGCCTATAGGTAGTAACTTCTAACGTGCTAGTAACGGCTGTTTAACATTGAAGGCCTTGAGATAAAAGCTGTTTTTCAATCTCTCAGTCCCAGCTTTGATGCAACTGTACTAACCTCACCTTCTGGGTGATAGCGGGATGAACAGGCAGTGGCTCGGGTGGTTGATGTCCTTGATTATCTTTTTGGCCTTCCTGTGACATCAGGTGCTGTAGGTGTCCTGGAGGGCGAGTAGTTTGCCCCCGGTAATGCGTTGGGCAGACCACACCACCCTCTGGAGAGCTCTGCAGTTGTGGGCAGTGCAGTTGCCGTACCAGGCGGTGATACAGCCCGACAGGATGCTTTCAATTGTGCATCTACAAATTTGCGCAGGTTTTAGGTGACAAAGCAAATTTCTTTAGCCTCTGTCTGTGTGGGTGATCCATTTCAGTTTGTCAGTGATGTGTATGCCAAGAAACGTTAAGCTTTCCATATTCTCCACAGCTGTGTCTGTCACGAGCTCACTGGTGCGGGAAACTCGAGGGCCCAGAATATGTTGTACAATGTTGCAAGTTCGCTAGCACAAGCTTCAGGCTGGACCCAGTTGATACAATGTTTCAAGTTTGTTACAGACAGACCATGCACAGCCAATGTGATATAGACTGCTCAAAAAAATAAAGGGAACACTAAAATAACACATCCTAGATCTGAATGAATGAAATATTATTAAATACTTTTTTCTTTACATAGTTGAATGTGCTGGCAACAAAATCATATAAAAATGATCAATGGAAATCAAATTTATCAACCCATGGAGGTCTGGATTTGGAGTCACACTCAAAATTAAAAGTGGAAAACCACACTACAGGCTGATCCAACTTTGATGTATTGTCCTTAAAACAAGTCAAAATGAGGCTCAGTAGTGTGTGTGGCCTCCACGTGCGTGTATGACCTCCCTACAACGCCTGGGCATGCTCCTGATGCATGGTCACATACACGTGATCTCCTCCCAGACCTGGACTAAAGCATCCACCAACTCCTGGACAGTGTGGTGCAACGTGCAACGTTGGTGGATGGAGCGAGACATGATGTCCCAGATGTACTCAATTGGATTCAGGTCTGAGGAACGGGCGGGCCAGTCCATAGCGTCAATGCCTTCCTCTTGCAGGAACTGCTGACACACTCCAGCCACATGAGGTCTAGCATGGTCTTGCATTAGGAGGAATCCAGGGCCAACCGCACCAGCATATGATCTCACAAGGGGTCTGAGGATGTCATCTCGGTACCTAATGGCAGTCAGGCTACCTCTGGCGAGCACATGGAGGGCTGTGCGGCCCCCCAAAGAAATGCCACCCCACACCATGACTGACCCACCGCCAAACCGGTCATGCTGGAGGATGTTGCAGGCAGCAGAACGTTCTCCACGGCATCACCAGACTCTGTCACGTCTGTCACATGTGCTCAGTGTGAACCTGCTTTCATCTGTGAAGAGCACAGGGCGCCAGTGGCGAATTTGCCAATCTTTGTGTTCTCTGGCAAATGCCAAACGTCCTGCACGGTGTTGGGCTGTAGTAAGCACAACCCCCACCTGTGGACGTCGGGCCCTCATACCACCCTCATGGAGTCTGTTTCTGACCATTTGAGCAGACACATGCACATTTGTGGCCTGCTGGAGGTCATTTTGCAGGGCTCTGGCAGTGCTCCTCCTGCTCCTCCTTGCACAAAGGCGGAGGTAGCGGTCCTGCTGCTGGGTTGTTGCCCTCCTACGGCCGCCTCCACGTCTCCTGATGTACTGGCCTGTCTCCTGGTAGCGCCTCCATACTCTGGACACTACGTTGACAGACACAGCAAACCTTCTTGCCACAGCTCGCATTGATGTGCCATCCTGGATGAGCTGCACTACCTGAGCCACTTGTGTGGGTTGTAGACTCAGTCTCATGCTACCACTAGAGTGAAAGCACCGCCAGCATTCAAAAGTGACCAAAGCATCAGCCAGGAAGCATAGGATCTGAGAAGTGGTCTGTGGTCACCACCTGCAGAACCACTCCTTTATTGGGGGGTGTCTTGCTAATTGCCTATAATTTCCACCTGTTGTCTATTCCATTTGCACAACAGCATGTGCAATTTATTGTCAGTGTTGCTTCCTAAGTGGACAGTTTGATTTCACAGAAGTGTGATTGACTTGGAGTTACATTGTGTTGTTTAAGTGTTCTTTATTTTTTTGAGCAGTGTATATTTTTTCCTTCAGGATATTTTCTACTTTTATTTGTTGGCTTCATGTAGGCCATTTTTACATAGTTGGCAATAGAAGTTACTTTAGGTTTGTATCATTTCAATTTAGATACAATTTTTATTAAACACATGACAAAGATTGAGATAGGAAGACATTATTATAAATGAAACTGTTCCATGAAAATGTACATATGAAAAACATAACTGGCACTCAGATTGGTAGAAATGGTAAGATAAATTGGCATTGCTGATTCCTCGGATAGCCTATTACCGGCAACTTCAGGAGAGTAATGGCAGAATCTGAAAAAGCCAGCAGGAGCGGGAGGAGAATGCTTGGGTCAGGTTGAGTCATGAGTCTTATCTCAAACAGTAAGTTTAAAGCATCAGACAAGCTCAATTAATTTAGTTGATTTTATTAAAAAACACATAGGGTATGTCTATATATGGAAAAATCCACATTGGTCGAAAGTACAGACAACTTTTCAGTCAACCAAGATTTGTTTGTTGTTATTTTCGGGGACAGCCCTTTACAGTGGGGTCCGGAATGATTGGATCCCTTGATAAAGATGGGCAACAAAGGTATAAAATAAATACAAATAATGTGCTTTCGAAATAACAATGCATATGCACAAAATTCCTCCTCCTATACTCCCCTGCTCTAAAATCTAATTTTATTTGTCACATGCGCCAAACAGGCAGTATAGACCTTACTGTGAAATTCTTACCAGCCCATAACTCTATTTTCTTGACTGGATTGTTGGTTAAGAAAATATTTACTAAATAAAGTAAAAAATAAAAACAATAAAAATATTATTAACAATAATGAGGCTGGAGTATATACAGGGGGTAAATGTGCGGGGGTACAGGTTATAGTCGAGGTAAACTTGTACATGTAGGTAGGGGTAAAGTGATTATGCATAGATAATAAACAGCGAGTAGCTGTTGTGGGGGGAGACAACGCAAATAGACCGGGTGACCATTTCATTAATTGTTCAGCAGTATATAGGTATATTGTTCAGCAGTATACAGGAAGCTTGGCCCCAGGGATGTAATGCACAACCCTATGTAGCGCTTCACACAGGACCCAAACTGGCTGCGCACATGCGCCATCGTGCATAAATTTAATTTGTCCCTCTACACCAAACACGATCACGACACACAGGTTAAAATATCAAAACTAACTCTGAACCAATTACATTAATTTGGAGACAGGTCGAAAAGCTTTAAACATTTATGGCAATTTAGCTAGTTAGCTTGCACATGCTAGCTAATTTGTCCTATTTAGCTAGCTTACTGTTGCTAGCTAATTTGTCCTGGGATATAAACACTAGGTTGTTAATTTACCTGAAATACAATTAATTAAGCCATACATAAAAATGGTCAACCAAATCGTTTCTAGTCATCTATCCTCTTTCCAGGCTTTTGCATCTTTGAACTTGTATGGTGATTGGCATCTAAACTTTCATAGTATTACCAGGACAACCAGCAACACAGTTAGTCTTTCAATCACCCACGTGGGTACCTGCTTCTAAACCAATGAAGAGATGGGAGAGGCAGGACTTGCAGCGCGATCTGCGTCAGAAATAGGAATGACTTCTATTTTAGCCTTTGGCAACGCAGATGCTCGTTGACACACACAAGCAGTGTGGGTGCAATAATTGAATAACAGATTCCTGAATGTATTTTGTGACGCGACCGGTGTAGTCAGGGTATTACGGTCAGATGCTGCACAGTTGCCATACCAGGTGGTGATGCAACCAGTCAGGATGAAACTGGCTCTCATGAGGACCACCACAGGAAAGGAAAACCCAGAGTTACGTCTGCTGCAGAGGATAAGTTCATTAGAGTTAACTGCACCTCATATTATAGTCGAAACTTCCGGCGCCGACAGAGATGGCCGCCTCGCTTCGCGTTCCTAGGAAACTATGCAGTTTTTTGTTTTTTTACGTGTTATTTCTTACATTAGTACCCCAGGTCATCTTAGGTTTCATTACATACAGCAGAGAAGAACTACTGAATATAAGATCAGCGTCAACTCACCATCAGTACGACCAAGAATATGTTTTTCGCGACGCGGATCCTGTGTTCTGCCTTACAACCAGGACAACGGAGTGGATTACATGCAGCGACCCAAAAAAACGACTCAGAAAAAGAGGGAAACGAAGCGGTCTTCTGGTCAGACTCCGGAGACGGGCACACCGTGCAACACTCCCTAGCATTCTTCTTGCCAATGTCCAGTCTCTTGACAACAAGGTTGATGAAATCCGAGCAAGGGTAGCATTCCAGAGGGACATCAGAGACTGTAACGTTCTCTGCTTCACGGAAACATGGCTAACTGGAGAGACGCTATCCGAAGCGGTGCAGCCAGCGGGTTTCTCCACGCATCGCGCCGACAGAAACAAACATCTTTCTGGTAAGAAGAGTGGCGGGGGCGTATGCCTCATGGCCAACGTGACATGGTGTGATGAAAGAAACATACAGGAACTCAAATCCTTCTGTTCACCTGATTTAGAATTCCTCACAATCAAATGTAGACCGCATTATCTACCAAGAGAATTCTCTTCGATTATAATCACAGCCGTATATATCCCCCCCCCCAAGCAGACACGTCGATGGCTCTGAACTAACTTTATTTAACTCTCTGCAAACTGGAAACGATTTATCCGGAGGCTGCATTCATTGTAGCTGGGGATTTTAACAAGGCTAATCTGAAAACAAGACTCCCTAAATTTTATCAGCATATCGATTGCGCAACCAGGGGTGGAAAGACCCTGGATCATTGTTACTCTAACTTCCGCGACGCATATAAGGCCCTGCCCCGCCCCCTTTCGGAAAAGCTGACCACGACTCCATTTTGTTGATCCCTGCCTACAGACAGAAACTAAAACAAGAGGCTCCCACGCTGAGGTCTGTCCAACGCTGGTCCGACCAAGCTGACTCCACACTCCAAGACTGCTTCCATCACGTGGACTGGGAGATGTTTCGTATTGCGTCAGACAACAACATTGACGAATACGCTGATTCGGTGTGCGAGTTCATTAGAACGTGCGTTGAAGATGTCGTTCACATAGCAACGATAAAACATTCCCTAACCAGAAACCGTGGATTGATGGCAGCATTCGTGTGAAACTGAAGGCGCGAACCACTGCTTTTAATCAGGGCAAGGTGTCTGGTAACATGACTGAATACAAACAGTGCAGCTATTCCCTCCGCAAGGCTATCAAACAAGCTAAGCGCCAGTACAGAGACAAAGTAGAATCTCAATTCAACGGCTCAGACACAAGAGGCATGTGGCAGGGTCTACAGTCAATCACGGACTACAGGAAGAAACCCAGCCCAGTCACGGACCAGGATGTCTTGCTCCCAGGCAGACTAAATAACTTTTTTGCCCGCTTTGAGGACAATACAGTGCCACTGACCCGGCCTGCAACGAAAACATGCGGTCTCTCTTTCACTGCAGCCGAAGTGAGTAAGACATTTAAACGTGTTAACCCTCGCAAGGCTGCAGGCCCAGACGGCATCCCCAGCCGCGCCCTCAGAGCATGCGCAGACCAGCTGGCCGGTGTGTTTACGGACATATTCAATCAATCCCTATACCAGTCTGCTGTTCCCACATGCTTCAAGAGGGCCACCATTGTTCCTGTTCCCAAGAAAGCTAAGGTAACTGAGCTAAACGACTACCGCCCCGTAGCACTCACATCCGTCATCATGAAGTGCTTTGAGAGACTAGTCAAGGACCATATCACCTCCACCCTACCTGACACCCTAGACCCACTCCAATTTGCTTACCGCCCAAATAGGTCCACAGACGATGCAATCTCAACCACACTGCACACTGCCCTAACCCATCTGGACAAGAGGAATACCTATGTGAGAATGCTGTTCATCGACTACAGCTCGGCATTCAACACCATAGTACCCTCCAAGCTCGTCATCAAGCTCGAGACCCTGGGTCTCGACCCCGCCCTGTGCAACTGGGTACTGGACTTCCTGACGGGCCGCCCCCAGGTGGTGAGGGTAGGCAACAACATCTCCTCCCCGCTGATCCTCAACACTGGGGCCCCACAAGGGTGCGTTCTGAGCCCTCTCCTGTACTCCCTGTTCACCCACGACTGCGTGGCCACGCACGCCTCCAACTCAAATCATCAAGTTTGCGGACGACACAACAGTGGTAGGCTTGATTACCAACAACGACGAGACGGCCTACAGGGAGGAGGTGAGGGCCCTCGGAGTGTGGTGTCAGGAAAATAACCTCACACTCAACGTCAACAAAACTAAGGAGATGATTGTGGACTTCAGGAAACAGCAGAGGGAACACCCCCCCATCCACATCGATGGAACAGTAGTGGAGAGGGTAGCAAGTTAAGTTCCTCAGCATACACATCACAGACAAACTGAATTGGTCCACTCACACAGACAGCATCGTGAGGAAGGCGCAGCAGCGCCTCTTCAACCTCAGGAGGCTGAAGAAATTCGGCTTGTCACCAAAAGCACTCACAAACTTCTACAGATGCACAATCGAGAGCATCCTGGCGGGCTGTATCACCGCCTGGTATGGCAACTGCACTGCCCTCAACCGTAAGGCTCTCCAGAGGGTAGTGAGGTCTGCACAACGCATCACCGGGGGCAAACTACCTGCCCTCCAGGACACCTACACCACCCGATGCTACAGGAAGGCCATAAAGATCATCAAGGACATCAACCACCCGAGCCACTGCCTGTTCACCCCTCTGTCATCCAGAAGGCGAGGTCAGTACAGGTGCATCAAAGCTGGGACCGAGAGACTGAAAAACAGCTTCTATCTCAAGGCCATCAGACTGTTAAACAGCCACCACTAACATTGAGTGGCTACTGCCAACACACTGTCAATGACACTGACTCTACTCCAGCCACTTTAATAATGGGAATTGATGGGAAATGATGTAAATATATCACTAGCCACTTTAAACAATGCTACCTTATATAATGTTACTTACCCTACATTATTCATCTCATATGCATACGTAGATACTGTACTCTATATCATCGACTGCATCCTTATGTAATACATGTATCACTAGCCACTTTAACTGTGCCACTTGGTTTACATACTCATCTCATATGTATATACTGTACTCGATATCATCTACTGTATCTTGCCTATGCTGCTCTGTACCATCACTCATTCATATATCCTTATGTACATATTCTTTATCCCCTTACACTGTGTATAAGACAGTAGTTTTTTGGAATTGTTAGTTAGATTACTTGTTGGTTATTACTGCATTGTCGGAACTAGAAGCACAAGCATTTCGCTACACTCGCATTAACATCTGCTAACCATGTGTATGTGACAAATAAAATTTGATTTGATTTGATATTGCAGCCCAAATAAATGCTTCACAGAGTTCAAGTAACAGACATCTCAATATCAACTGTTCAGAGGAGACTGCGTGAATCAGGCCTTCATTGGAAAATTGCTGCAAAGAAGCCACTACATAAGGACATGAAGAAGAGACTTTCTTGGGCCAAGAAACATAAGTAATGGACATTAGACCAGTGGAAATCTGTCCTTTGGTCTGATGAGTCCAAATTTGAGATTTTTAGCTCCAACCACCCTGTCTTTGTCATACACAAAGTAGGTGAACGGATGATCTCCGCATGTGTGGTTCCCACTGTGAAGCATGGAGGAGGTGGTGTGGGGGTGCTTTGCTGGTGACACTCAGTGATTTATTTAGAATTCAAGGTACACTTAACCAGCATGGCTACCACAGCATTCTGCAGCGATACGCCATCCCATCTGGTTTGCGCTTAGTGGGACTATCATTTGTTTTTCAACAGGACAATGACCCAACATCTCCAGACTGTAAGGGCTATTTGACCAAGGAGGAGAGTGAAGGAGTGCTGCATCAGATGACCTGGCCTCCACAATCACCCGACCTCAAACCAATTGAGATGGTTTGGGATGAGTAGGACTGCAGAGTGAAGGAAGAGCAGGCAACAAGTGCTCAGCATGTGTGGGAACTCTTTCAAGACTGTTGGAAAAGCATTCCATGTGAAGCTGGTTGAGCGAATGCCAAGTGTGTGCAAAGCTGTCATCAAGGCAAAAGATGGCTGCTTTGAAGAAACTAAAATATACAATATTTGGTTACTACATGATTCCATATGTGTTACTTTATAGTTTTAATATCTTCATTATTATTCTACAATGCAGAAAATAGTTTAAATAAAAAAACCTTTGAATGAGTAGATGTGTCCAAACATTTGACTAGTACTCTATACAGTCTGCAAACAAAGCAAGCATCTCTTATGCAGGACAGGTCATGTGGGCTCAGATGTTTTCTATGTACAGTGTACACACTGAGAGACTATAAACACCAAGACATCTGTTACAATTACCAATTAGTGGTTGCTGCTGTACATTTTCAGCCAGGCTGGCTGTTCCTTTAATAGGTCCTATTGAATCAGTGGTGTTGACATCACTTGAAATGTACCTAGCGTTAGACGTTGACACTGCAGTCGGTGCAGTAAGTGCAGAGCCTGCTGCTAATATGGTGGGAGGTATATTACATTGTACAAGATGTTCCATAAAGATCTAAAGATAGATCACACCATTCATCACCTTGGCTGAAAATTGTTCCGTGCCCCATGTTTAATGTTATAATTGCAAGGAGAGAGAGACTCGGTGGGGTAACCTAACTGAGAATAGGAATGATTCCTAATAGATATTCTGTCTCTCTCTTTGCCTGCATTTACAGAGGCACTCCAATTTGGCTCTTTTCTTTCACTAAGGTCTTGATTAATCAGATCAGCTCTGAAAAAGATCTGATGTGATTGGCCAAAAAATTTCAGAATTCAGCTGCCTGTGTAAACACAGCATAAGACACCACATTCCCCCCTCCTAGTCTGAGAAGTTTCAGAACCCATAAATGCTGAGAGTTACTCTCTCTCTCTCCCCCCCCTCGCCAACCGCATCTGCTGCTGCCATGTCACAGCCACATTGCCATGGCAACAGCTCACTGACACCACCGATTGCATTTCAGGGTCTTGTCCCTCATTGTGTATGCAGATGGTTATGAGTAATGGTTGTGTGTTGTCATGGCAGCGGTGTCTGTCCGCTGTCTGTAGTATAGCAACAGAAAGAGCCCAGGGGAGAGGATTCTCACACTGTTCTAACGGATTAATGGACACATTTATCCACATCAACAAAGCCCAGAACATTGAGCACTTCTCCAAAGGTTAAATATACTGAAGATATCTGAGCAGAAAAAGAGCTCACACTTAAAAAAAGGTCTCTAGCAGATGAATGGGGAGTCAAAGTTACCTTCACATTTTACAACACAAGGGCCTGACAGCTGTAAATGGTCACAATGTGTTAGAGACCATGGAACTTTCTGTATCATCTCCACAAGCTTTTCATAAACCGCAGGGTGCGGACAATGATTATTACGCATTGACAATTACCTAGAACCATTTCCCATGTCAAATTCAGATGTAGAAAGGCTTGATTCTACTCATTTTCTGTGGATTGTTTCCTCAAAAGTTCAGAATATTTTTCTCAAACACATGGAACATTTATCCAAAATATTAAGTCATAGGCTAATCAATGTTTACATCTACAGTGCCTTCAGAAAGTAGTCATACCCCTTGACTTACTACACATTTTTTTGTGATTTAATCCATTTAGAATATCTGTATTTTCTCACCTGTCTACACACAATACCCCATAATGACAAAAGTGAAAACTGTTTTTAAAAATGTTTGCACATTTATTGAAAATGAAATACAGAAATCTCAATTCCATAAGTATTCACACCCCTGAGTAAATACTTTGTAGAAGCACCTTTGGCAGCGATTACAGCTGTGAGTCTTTCTGGGTATGTCTCTAAGAGCTTTCCACACCTGGTTTGTGCAACATTTGCCCATTATTCAAGCGCAGTCAAATTGGTTGTTGATCATTGCTAGACAACCATTTTAAGGTGTTGCCATGGATTTTCAAAACTAACTCAGCCACTCAGGAACATTCACTGTCTTTAGCAAATCTACTGTAGATTTGGCCTTTTAGGTTTTAATCTCCTAGTGTCTGGTGGAAAATCAGACAACCAGGTTCTCTCCTGTGCTTAGCGCCATTCCGCTTATTTTTTTAATCCTGAAAAAAACTCAGTCCATAGCGAATACAAACATACACATAACATGCCGCAGCCACCACTATGCATGACAATATGGAGAGTGGTACTCAGTAATATGTTGTATAGGATTTGGCCCAAACATAACACTTTGTATTCAGGACAAAAAGTTATTTGTTTGGCCACGTTTTGCAGTATTACTAGTGCCTTGTTGCAAACAGGCTCCCTTCTTTTCACTCTGTCAATTAGGTTAGCATTGTTGAGTAACTACAATGTTGTTGATCCATCCTCAGAGTTTAATGGCTGTGATAGGAGAAAACAAACTATTTTAAAGTCACCATGGTGAAATCCCTGAGCGGTTTCCTTCCTCTCCGGCGACCGAGTTAGGAAGGACGCCTGTATCTTTGTAGTGACTATTATTGAACACAGGAGGAGTCCATGCAACTTGTGACTTAAGCACATTTTTACTCCAGAACTTACTTAGGCTTGCCATAACAAAAGGGTTGAATACTTATTGACTCAAGACATTTCAGCTTTTTATTTATTTGTAAACTTCTCTAAAAACATAATAACACTTCGACATTATGTGGTATTGTCTGTAGGCCAGTGACAAAAAAAATAATCTAAATTTAATTAATTTTAAATTCAGGCTGTAACAAAAAATTTTTTTTAAAGTCACCGGGTGTGAATACCTTCTGAAGGCACTGTATATCTTAAACAAGGAGGAAGCCATGCGTTCATATTATGTAATCTTGGTTAACCCAGAACTAAGGTCTTGTGTAATTGGTCAGACGCTGGATTAAGTTATGAGTCCACACGTGTTCAATTAAAGAGTCACCCATTTTTAATGATAGTTTTTGTGGATCTCTGAGCAATGTTCTATAGATTCCCTGGGTCAATTAATTTGGGTCTCAGATATTGCAGTTCAGCAGGCAGAAATTTGGCCAGTATGACGTAGCATTGAGATAAAGCCGGTCTCACTACACGAAGTTAAAAGGAATACAACTTTTAGATTACGAAAACATCATACAAGTCAGGTTTCATAAGCCATTGATCATATTTTTTGCGATACCCGTACCTCTGGAAATTTGTAATTTAACAGAGGGTATAACACATTTCTCCCATTTGTCTACCTCTCAGTCCAGGGTGCATTGCATGGTGCCATTGCGAATGTCAAACTCCACGCTGAGGCACATCAAGTTGCAGGTTGAACATGGTGAGATTGACTCCTAAATTGACAGTGCAGTTTGTTTAGGCGATATTAAAGATACTTAGCTACTTCACATGCTGATAATGACTTTGGTATTATTGTGTGCAGCTACGTTTGCTAGCAAGTTACCTAGCTAGCCAGCCAGTCCATAGAGAGAGCATTGCGGGTTTTGTAGTTAACTTTAGCTGTAACAGATTTCCACAACGATTCACACATTTTGCTACCAACCTTATTATACAAAACTTTTGTTGACAAAAGAAATTGTTCTCACATAGTGTTATGTAACACTGTATATTATAGGAATAAGTGGTTTTGGGTGAATTTTTCCTTTAAGAGAACAAAGTGCCAACCTCTCTTTGCCAAGTTACAGGCAAGCCAAATGTCCCCTCCCGGAACCAATGCTGCTCGTTATCTTTTAAGCATCCCGTTGTATCATGACAGATATACGATACCATTTATGTTTCCGTAGTCTGTCCATGAAAGATGATTATGTAACAGTATCTGCTGACTTCATCTAATTCCACCATGCCTGAAATGGTCATCACACAGAACAGAAAGTACCAAGCAGGGAGCTCAAGAGGTGGAAAACATTGTTTCACAGTCACCTGTTACTATGAATAGGACACCTCAGAGTTTCTGACTAGTGAATGTGATTTCTAATATCCTAGGCTGTCAGGTAAATCCATTTGAATTCAATCACTATTTGACAGCATCCCTTTTGATTTAAACAAAACTTTCCAGACATTTTTGCCCATGGAAGTGGTCAGAGTGCCAAGACATTCACAGGAAATGATAAAAGGTTAAGTTTGAAATAATTTAAAACGCTTACAAAAAACAGAGTTGTCAAACTATTTTGTAAAATCACATATAAGCTACAACCACATATTCACATTTTGTAACTTAGACCCTACTTTACATCGGAGGTTTCTGTGTTGTACCCGCCATCAGTTGAGACAACATGCTCTTAAATACAGTGTAGGTGTACTTTCAAAATCATAGAAATTAGAGCCGGGATGATACCAGTAATGCAATATTCGTTCCATGGAAAAAATGAAAACAAAGCAGATCTAACTATTAGGTCCTTTAAAAACCAGCTGTCTGTAAAATATTGTGTGCTATTGCATGGAAAATAAACAAATGTGACTCTGCAATGACCACATAATGATGTTTGTTTACAACATTAGGGCTTTTTTTTGTGAAATCCGCCTCGTTTTTTTTTTTTTGCCGCGTTAGTAACGAATATCACAATACCGTTATCGTCCCTGCCCGAATAGAAATAGAATGGACTGATCCCTTCAGACCACTGCCACTTAGCTGATACACCATTGAAATTGAAATGTTCAATTCTAATTACTACCACAAAAGATGGCTGCCGGTCAATTTAATTAGACATGTCTATTCTATAGACAGTATTCATCCCTCATGTTGTGTTACAACCCGAAATCTAATTGGATTCAATATTTCCCCTCACCCATCTACACACAATACCCCATAATGAAAGTGAAAGCATGTTCTTAGAAATCTTTGCAAATGTATTGAAAATTAAATACAGAAATCTCATTTGCATAAGTATCCACACCTCTGAATCAATACTTAGTAGATGCACCTTTGGCGGCGAATACAGATTTGTGTCTTGGGTAGGTCTATCAGCTTTACACATTTGGATTTTCTCCCATTCTCCCTTGCGGATTTCCTCAAGCTTTGTTAAGTTAGATCGGCAGTGCACAGAATTCTTCAAGTCTTTCCACAGATTTTCAATGGAATTCAAGTCTGGGTGACTTCCACACTCTTTTTCTGAAGCCATTCCAGAATTTCATTGGCTTTATGCTTGGGGGCCATTATCCTGTTGGAACGTAAATCTTCACCCTCATTCTAAGGTCGTTTGCACTCTGAAACAGATTCTTATCAAGGATTTGCATGCGCTTGGCTACATTCCCTGTTCCCTCTATCCTTACTAGTCTACCAGTCCCTGCCCATGGAAAGCATCTCCATAGTATAATGCTGCCACCAGCATGCTTCACAGTGGACAAAGACATAGTGCTTTTCATTCAGGCCAAAGAGTTCAACTTTTGTCTCATCAGACCACTGAATATTTTTGCCTTATGCGCTCAGTCTATCACATGCCTTTTTGCAAACACCAGGCGTTCTGTCATGTGCCTTGTTCTTAGGAGAAGCTTTTGTCTGGCCACCCAGATTGGTGAGGTGCTGTACAGACTATTGTCCTTCTGACAGGTTCTCCCATCTCAGCCAAGGAACTCTGTAGTTCTGTCAGTGGTCAATGGGTTCTTGTTCACCTCGCCAACCAAGGTCCTTCTTGCCAGGTTTCTCAGTTTGATCGGACACCCAGCTCTAGGCAGAGTCTGGGAAGTTCCATATGTTTTCCATTTCCCAATGATGGAGATCACTGTGCTCTTGGAAACTTTCAACACTGTAGAAATTGTTTCATACCCTTCCCCAGATATGCCTCATCACAATTCTCTTTCAGATATCTACGGCAGTTCCTCAGACTTCATGGTATAGTTTCTGCTCTGACATGTACGGTCAACTATGGGACCTTATATAGACAGGTGTTTTTCTAAATATTGTCCAAACAATTGAATTGGCCACAGGTGTACTCCAATCAAGTTGTAGTACCATCAAGGATGATCAAAGGAAATTGAATGCACAGGAGCTCAATTTGGGGTGTCATAGCAAAGGGGTGTGAATACTTAGGTAATTGAGATATTTCTTTATTTTAAAAATTATACATTTTGTTTTCACTTTGTCTTTATGGGGTATTGTGTGTAGATGGTTGAGAATTGTTATAATTTAAATCCATTTAGAATTCAGTCTGTAAAAACAAAATGTGGAATAAGTCATGGAGGTATGAATACTTTATGACGTAACTGTACAGTGTTTATATGATTTCAATAGGGTTCCTATAGAGATGACAGTATAATCCCATTCAAACATTCTCTGATGTGTGGACCTCCATCTTTGTGGTACCATTTGAAAGTAGAAATGTCTATTTGATTCCCATTTTAGTACATTTATCAGCCAAAACATGACACCCACCCTGTATTCAAGAGCATGTGTCTCAACTGATGGCGGGCACAAGACAATAACTCCAGTTGTAAAATTGGGTCAAAGCTACGACATATGCAAATACGAAGAAAATAATTATCATTTACTGTATAAAAAATAAAAAAAATCGAATAAAATTATCTAGAAATTACCAAAGTTTGACAACCCTGTTTGTAAGCTTTTCAATTACAGCAATCTCAAACGTTTATCTTTTCCAGTGATGAAGACATGGATGACTCCTGGTGTGGTGGTGTATACAAAATAGGTAAACACTGAGCACATTTCTCTCTTGAATGTTTTGGCATTCAGGTACAAAGAGAGAGAGAGAAAAAAAAACTGTCAGGGGAGGTTCTCTTCTGCACTGTTCAACTAATCCAGTAAAATGTGAAGTTGAGATGGAGTGTCACCTTGTTACCGTCCAAAAGCGAAAGTCGTATCACAGGCTCTTTCCATTTCCCCTGAAAACCAGATGCACACGGTTTCTTATGTCCCCGCTGAGGGTGGCTAAAGGATGAAATGTTTCAGAAAGAGGGCTCTGTGTGTTAGCCACTCAGCCCGAGCAAGTCTGCCCGCTCGCTAAGGACCAGTGGGTAGAGACCGCAATGTGAGGAACAAAAGGGCATAACCTTGGCTAGGGCTAGAGCAGGGGCTCCCAAACTTTTTCCACTCAGGGGCCCCTCACGTCTATTTCTATGGCACTGTTCATGACACAAACTGTTCACACACCTCTTGTTGGTGGAGAGAATTTTACAGGTTTAATGCGAATTTCCTGCAATTCTACACATTTTGTCATGGGGTTCAAAGTTTTTGCAGTTTTAAAGCAAATTTTCTTGCACTTCTATACATTTTTCCATGTCTAATGTGTATTCATGTGATATTTGAGTGACAAAAATATTACAACAATATCTATGGCCAAAAAATATACAAAAAAAAAGTTAGCTGACATGGGCTAGTTGATCTGGACATTTTTGACAAGATATAAATAGCTTTATGCAATGACTAACATGACAAGAGGAACTGATGATGCACGACCCAATTTTGAAATTGCACCTTGTGCATTCATTGTTTTATTTTGTTTAGACTACTGCAATGCTCTACTTTCCAGCTACCTGGTTAGAGCACTAAATTAACTTCAGTTAGTGCTAAACACAGCTGCTAGAATCTTGACTAGAACCAAAAAAATATTACTCCAGTGCTAGCCTCTCTACACTGGCTTTCTGTTAAGGCTAGGGCTGATTTCAAGGTTTTACTGCTGACCTACAAAGCATTGCATGGGCTTGCTCCTATCTTTCTGATTTGGTCCTGCCATACATACCTACACGTACGCTACGGTCACAAAGACGCAGGCCTTACTGTCCCTAGAATTTCTAAGCAAACAGCTGGAGGCGGGGCTTTCTCCAATAGAGCTCCATTTTTATGGAATAGTCTGCCTATCCTATCCATGTGAGAGATGCAGACTTAGTCTCAACCTCTAAGTCTTTATTGAAGACTCATCTCTTCAGTAGGTCTTATGATTGAGTGTAGTCTGGCCCAGGGGTGTGAAGGTGAATGGAAAGGCACTGGAGCGTATACTTGAGTGGGTTGAGTCTCTGACGTGATCTTCCTGCCCGGGTTGGCCCCTCGGGTTCGTGCTGTGGGGGAGATCTTCGTGGGCTATACTCGGCCTGGTCTCAGGGCAGTAAGTTGGTGGTTGAAGATATCCCTCTAGTGGTGTGAGGGCTGTGCTTTGGCAAAGTGTGTGGGGGTTATATCCTGCTTGGTTGGCCATGTCCAGGGGTATATTCGGACAGGGCCACAGTGTCTCCCGACCCCTCCTCTCTCAGCCGTCAATAATTATGCTGCAATAGTTTGTGTCGGGGGCTAGGGTCAGTCTTATATCTGGAGTGTTTCTCCTGTCTTATCCTGTGTGAATTTAAGTACACTCCCTCTAATCCTCTCTTTCTCTTCTCTCGGAGGACCTGAGCCCTAGGACCATGCCTGAAGACTACCTGGCCTGGTGACTTCTTGCTGTCCCCAGTCTACCTGGTCGGTCCACAACAATGCTTAAACCACTGAGGTCTGGGAAAAATAAAGACAATTCGATTTTTGGTTGCAGCTACCCTTTAATGCAAGTGCACACCAGCATGAGACCGTTGTTTGGTTAGCAATGTTTCTTTAGCGCTCATGTGATTGCAGTGTTTGCATCAATCCAGTGGCCAATTGTGTTGCAAATGATCATTTCATTATGCCAGGCATAGGCTACTTTGTAGTTAACATTTAATTGAGAAGGTTTTTGGAAAAGCCTTTCCAACTATACTAGAAGGTTATGAATAGCATCATCGCTAAAGGCTACACAAAGTGGTGCATTTCTGTGCCGTTTCAGAAAGTTGCAGGAAAATACTAATCATTTTGTTGAGGTCTTATGATTAACTTGGGCAAATTCATGATCTTTCTAATGAATTCACAATACATTTAGTTGATTTCCTACTAAGTTTTAATTTCTGGATTCCGTGATTCCGTCTGCAGCGCTGACTTTATAGGGCACCCACAGGTGCCATATGCCTTGCCTGTCATTTTTATTTATTTTTAAAGCCCGATCCCAGGCTAAAGTAGAGCAGCTTCATCAGAATGGGCCAGGGAAAGGTATCTTATGTAGAACAGGCCTGGAGGGAGACGATGGGTAACGGCAATGTCCCCATCACAACCAGCCACTCCAGCAGCAGAGTAGGGAGAAGCTGAGGAGAGAAGCTGGTAGGGAACCTGAGATTTATGCCTGGATTAATTACCAGGGACCCTTGTGAGCTGTCAAGTGCTCCTCCGCTACCCTGGCTCAACTCCAACTGGGTTGCTGTTTCCTTCTCCAATTAGCTGCCTACCTTCATCACTTCCTCTCCTACTCCACAGCAGTACAACACTGAACCTCATCGACCCTGCAGAGCTTCCTCAGAATAGGAGGACCCTGCCTTATTCAGATGAATGTCACTGTGCAACAGGATGACCTTTCCTAGAAACACAGCTCAGTCCCTCGCAGTTATGACTAGCCCAACCTTGCCTCAAGGCTATACTACTCCAGATTAAATGCAGTGAAACTGAAGGCAAGGAAGCACTTCCCCCCACTCCCTATGGTCTCTGGCCAGGCAGGATGGAATAGGCACTGCTGGCTGCCTGACTGTGCGGTGTGAGTGACTTAGCCTGGAGAGTCAGTCTTAACAGTCCTTGAGGTCCGTTGGGAAACCCAGACGTCCCCGGAGATGGCCGCAGGTGTCGATTCCACAGCTACGTCACCATGGTTATGTAAACACAGCGGTTACACATTATTTCTTCATACAGAACAGAAAGCCATTCCTGAACAGCATTTCCCTGAACTATTTGGTCACAAAACAGAGGGAGAAGAGTGTCATTTGGAAGGAATGCGGCTTATCAGTCAGTTTCCTGTGTAAGAGTGACTTCCTCTGGAACGCAAATATGCGGCCGCAATCGAGGATTAGGTCCAGATTTGAGAGGGTGCAGCAGCACATCTGCCTAACGCTGATCTGAAGACTGCTGTGTATGTGTGTGTGTGTGTGCGCGCGCGCGCGCGTGTACCTACGTACGTACGCACGCATGCACGCATGTGTCGGGGAGCCATTGCTACTTCATAAAGGCAGGCAGGTGTAATTCAGAAGCCATTTCTCAGGCTCAGGACCATGACTGAACACTTGCTACTGACACACATCTTGGCATCTCCATGGGAGTAGAAGGCTATTATAAAAAAGGCATGCAGACAACAAAGGGAACTTCAACTCCACCCCAAAGCCTCTTTACTTTCTCTATTCTCTCAAAAGTTGTTTTTGGCTTGGGGCGGAAAAACTATCCCCAACAATTGACTGCTTTGAATAAACAACACTGCAGTAATTCCATAATCTCCATTACTTAATCTCAATTTTTTTCCATGGCAGTACCAGAGTGGCTGGAATAATGTTAAAACTCTACTTCCTCATTACGGAAATTCAAATGAACATATTTTCAGTCAACACATGCATGGCGGAATGGAGTTAATTATTATGTTAGGTAATAACAACCAAAGACCATTATACCTTGACGTACGGGCTCCCTACCTCCACAAGCATTCAGCCTTTAACCCATGCAGCAGGGTGAGTGAGGTTTTACAGTACATTCGGAGAGTATTCAGACCCCTTTCCACATTGTTAAGTTACAGCCTTATTCTAAATAGTATTAAATCATTTCCCCCCCCCTCAATCTACACACAATACCCCATAATGACAAAGCAAGAACAGGTTTGAAAATGTTTGCTAATTTATAACAAAAAAAAATGTATCACAAGAATTCAGACCCTTAACTCAGTACATTTAAGTACAGGCTCTGGCTGGGCCACTCAGACATTCAGAATTGTCCTGATCCACTCCTGAGTTGTCTTGGCTGTGTGGTTAGGGTCGTTGTCCTGTTGGAAGGTAAACCGTCGCCCGTCTCAGGTCCTGAGCTCTCTGGAGCAGGTTTTTAATCAAGGATCTCTCTGTACTTTGCTCCGTTCATCTTTCCCTCGATCCTGACTAGTCTCCCAGTGCCTGCCGCTGAAAAACATCCCGACAGTATGATGCTGCCACCACAATGCTTCACCATAGGGATGGTGCCAGGTTTCTTCCAGACGTGACACTCGAAATTCTGGCCAAAGAGTTCAATCTTGGTTTCATCAGACCAGAGAATCTTGTTTCTCAGGCTGAGAGTTTGTTAGTGGTGCCAGGCCACTAACAAAAAGGCCTGATTGGTGGAGTGCTGTAGAGCGTTGTCCTTCTGGATGATACTCCCATCGCCACAGAGGAACTCTGGAGCTATGTCAGAGTGACCATCGGGTTCTTGGTCAGCTCCCTGACCAAGGCCCTTCACCCCCGAATGCTCAGTGTGGCGGGGCAGCCAGGTCTAGGAAGTCTTGGTGGTTCCAAACTTCTTCCATTTAAGAATGATGGCGGCCACTGTGTTCTTGGGGGAAATTTAATGCTACAGAAATGTTTTGGTACCCTTCCTTAGATCTGTGCCGACACAATCCTGTCTCGGAAAATTATTTCGATCTCATGGCTTGCACAGTCAACTGTGAGACTAATATATATATATATATATATATATATATATATATATAACACACACACACCACACATGCAAAAATGTCTATAAACATTAACATTAACTTTGTCATTATGGTGTATTGTGTATAGATTGATGAGGGAAAAATGTATACATTTTAGAATGAGGCTGCAATGTTGTAACATTTTAGAATGAGGCTGTAACAAATTGTGGAAAAAGGGAAGGGGTCTGAATACTTCAATGCTCTGCACTCTTGGGTAAATAAATGAAACTAGCTAGAGAAATCCTTTTGAGTGTGAACTATATAACTGTACTGTATTATATGGACCAGAATTACGCACATTATTCAAACCATGATAAAGCAGGGAGAAAACATGCGATTCTGTTGCAGAGTTACAAGTATCAAATTCATTTGAAATCTATTTTTGTATAGTTAGTAGGCTGACGCATATACAGCACCAGTTAAGACTCTGGACACACTTACTCATTCCTTTATCTTTACTATGTTCTACATTGTAGAATAATAGTGAATGACATCAAAACTATGAAATAAAATAAAGATTCATGTAGTAAAAAAAGAAAGAAAGAAGAGTTGAATCAAAATGTATTTCATATTTGAAATTCTTCAAAATAGCCACCCTTTACCTTGATGACACTCTTGGAATTCCCTCAACCAGCTTAACAAGGTAATCATCTGGAATGCATTTCAATTAACAGGTGTACCTTAAGTGAATTTGTGGAATTTCTTTCCTTCTAAATGCGTTTGAGCCAATCAGTTTGTTGTGTGACAAGGTAGGGGCTGACAAGGTAAAAGATCAGTCCATCATTACCTTAAGACAAGGTCAGTCAATCCAGAACATTTTAAGAACTTGTAAAGTTTCTTCAAGTGCAGTCGCAAAAACCATCAAGCGCTATGATGAAACTGGCTCTCATGAGGGCCAATGCAGAAAAGGAAGACCCAGAGTTATCCTCTGCAGCAGAGCTAAGGTCATTAGAGTTACCAGTCAAAATAAATGCTTCAGTAAAAGTAACAGACATCAACTGTTCAGAGGAGACTGCCTGAATCAGGCCTTCATGGTCAGATTACTGCAAAGAAACCACTACTAAAAGAACACCAATAAGAAGAGGCTTGGCTGGGCCAAGAAACACAAGCAATGGGCATTAGACCGGTGGAAATCTGACCTTTGGTCTGATGAGTCAAATTTGTGAGACGCAGAGTATTTGAACGGATGATCTCTGCATGTGTGGTTCCCACCGTGAAGCATGGAGGTGGTGTTGTGATGGTGCTTTGCTGGTGACACCGTTGTGATTTATTTAGAATTCAAGGGACACTTAACCAGCATGGCTAACACATTCTGCAGCGATACGCCATCCCATCTGGTTTGCACGGGTTGGACAATTTGTATTTCAACAGGACAATGACCCAACATCTCCAGACTGTGTAAGGGCTATTTGACCAAGGAGGAGAGTGAAGGAGTGCTGCATCAGATGACCTGGCCTCCACAATCACCCGACCTCAACCCAATTGACATGGTTTGGGATGAGTTGGACCACAGAGTGAAGTAAAAACAGCCAAGTGCTCAGCATATGTGGGAAATCTTTCAAGACTGTTGGAAAAGCATTCCAAATGAAGCTGGTTGAGAGAATGCCAATAGTGTGCAAAGCTGTCAAGACAAAGGGTGGCTACTTTGAAGAATCTAAAACACAGTTGAAGTCGGAAGTGTACATACACCTTACATACGCCAAATAAAAAGTTTCACAATTCCTGACACTTAATCCTAGTAAAAATTCCCTGTCTTAGGTCAGTTATGATCATCACTTTATTTTAAGAATGTGACATGTCAGAATAATAGTAGAGTGCATTATTTATTTCAGCTTTTATTTATTTCATCACATTTCCAGTGGGTCAGAAGTTTACATGCACTCAATTAGTATTTGGTAGCATTGCCTTTGTATTGTTTAACTTGGGTCAAACGTATTTGGTAGCCTTCCACAAGCTTCCCACAATAAGTTGGGTGAATTTTGGCCCATTCCTCCTGACAGAGCTGGTGTAACTGAGTCAGGTTTGTAGGCCTCCTTGCTTGCAAACACTTCTCAGTTCTGCCCACAAATCTTCTATGGGATTGAGGTCAGGGCTTTGTGATGGCCACTCCAATACCTTGACTTTGTTGTCCTTAAGCTATTTTGCCACAACTTTGGAAGTATGCTTGAGGTCATTGTCCATTTGGAAGACCCATTTGTGACCAAGCTTTAACTTCCTGACTGATGTCTTGAGATGTTTCAATACATCCATAATTGTCCTACCTCATGATGCCATCTATTTTGTGAAGTGCACCAGTCCCTCCTGCAGCAAAGCACCCCCCCCCCAACATGATGCTGCTACCCCCGTGCTTCACGGTTGGGATGGTGTTCGTCAGATTGCAAGCATCCCCCTTTTTCCTCCAAACATAACGATGGTCATTATGGCCAAACAGTTCCATTTTTGTTTCATCAGACCATTTCTCCAAAAATGTACGATCTTTGTCCCCATGTGCAGTTGCAAACCGTAGTCTGGCTTTTTTATGGCGGTTTTAGAGCAGTTGCTTCTTCCTTGCTGAGCTGCCTTTCAGGTTATGTCGATATAGGACTCGTTTTACTGTGGATAGATACTTTTGTACCCATTTCCTCCAGCATCTTGACACGGTCCTTTGCTGTTGTTTTCAGATTGATTTGCACTTCGCACCAAAGTGCGTTCATCTCTAGGAGACAGAACGCGTCTCCTTCCTGAGTGGTATGATGGCTGCGTGGTCCCATGGTGTTTATACGGCCTAGTTTAACCGGCCTAGTGGTTAGAGCGTTGGACTAGTAACCGGAAGGTTGCAAGTTCAAACCACCGAGCAATAATTTTTCTGAGGTCTTAGCTGATTTATTTTAATTTTCCCATGATGTCAAGCAAAGAGGTGCCAAGTTTGAAGGTAGGCCTTGAAATACATCCACAGGTACACCTCCAATTGACTCAAATGTCAATTAGCCTATCAGAAGCTTCTAAAGCCAGGACATAATTTTCTGGAATTTTCCAAGCTGTTTAAAAGGCACAGTCAACTTAGTGTATGTAAACTTCTGACCCAATGGAATTGTGATACAGTTAATTATAAGTGAAATAATCTGTCTGTAAACAATTGTTGGAAAAATTACTTGTGTCATGCACAAAGTAGATGTTCTAACAGACTTGCCAAAACTATAATTTTGGAGTAATGACTCCAACCTAAGCGTATGTAAACTTCCGACTTAAACTGTATATTTGATTTGTTTAACACTTTTGGTTACTACATGATTCCATGTGTTATTTCATAGATTTGATGTCTTCACTATTCAATTCTACAATGTAGAAAACAGTAAAAAATAAATTAAACCCTTAAATGATTAGGCGTGTCCAAATTTGACTGGTACTGTATAACTTTCATAATATTTCCCTTAATGTTATTAGCCTACCTCCTCTCTCACGATTGTTGCTTCATTCCTTCCTCGCTTTCAACAGGTAAATGAAACAAGTTTTGTTGCCTTTATTTTCATCATTCTAATGACATCCTTGAATAATGTAGGACTAGATTCAGAAGGCTTTCACTTCTCTTCACAAATATTGAATGGTTATGGGTCTGAATAAATAACTGCTATAGCCTACCGCCATCGCGCGTTCGCTCTTCTTTCAAACTACCTGTAAGTTCTATTGGCTGCTGTATATAACATTTAGTAAACAAGAGCTTGCGTCCCTCTTCGAATAGTCTATTGGTATGAGAAATGCTAAAAAGAAATCACATCCAGCAAACTATTCTAGTCTAGCTTTTCCTGCATGGGACTCCAAGAGCTAAGGAGTGCTTTTTAAGGGGAGAGGCCAGCGGAGCACCGGTGTTTGCATATTGCACAAGACACAGAGGCTATAAGTTAGAAGCTTATTATGCATAACCCATCATTAACTAGCTACATATAAGGCTAACACTGCATTGAAATGAATTACCTGAAAGAGGTAGGCTAGGACATCTATATATAGGACTATATATTAATCAGGATTATCACTGATTTAAAGCATTGATATTGGAGTGAAAAGTTTTTTTTTTTTTTTACCTGCAGCTGCAATTTAATAAAATAATCCTTACAATTAAAAAATAAGGTGACCCCCGAAAGCCAGATGGAGATGGGTAAATTAGACGCGAATTCTGTCTTTATAGTACTGTAGCATAGACGAGGCTGCAGCAAATTCATGCCTCCAGGTCACAAGAAAAAAAAGTTACGAGGTACAGTAGGTCTACAGGCACTGTGAACTGCGCGCCATACTGAGATGGGCGGTCTGTCCCCACCCTGAGCGTTGATTCATCATGCAGAGGCAGTAGAGATGCCAGATTTAGATATTGCATATAATTTAACAGTTCCATTTTACGCCATGCTGTTCATATAATGTATTACAATTTACTGGTTTCAAGCAGTTACAGTGCCTTGCGAAAGTATTCGGCCCCCTTGAACTTTGCGACCTTTTGCCACATTTCAGGCTTCAAACAAAGATATAAAACTGTATTTTTTTGTGAAGAATCAACAACAAGTGGGACACAATCATGAAGTGGAACGACATTTATTGGATATTTCAAACTTTTTTAACAAATCAAAAACTGAAAAATTGGGCGTGCAAAATTATTCAGCCCCCTTAAGTTAATACTTTGTAGCGATTTGCTGCGATTACAGCTGTAAGTCGCTTGGGGTATGTCTCTATCAGTTTTGCACATCGAGAGACTGAAATTTTTTCCCATTCCTCCTTGCAAAACAGCTCGAGCTCAGTGAGGTTGGATGGAGAGCATTTGTGAACAGCAGTTTTCAGTTCTTTCCACAGATTCTCGATTGGATTCAGGTCTGGACTTTGACTTGGCCATTCTAACACCTGGATATGTTTATTTTTGAACCATTCCATTGTAGATTTTGCTTTATGTTTTGGATCATTGTCTTGTTGGAAGACAAATCTCCGTCCCAGTCTCAGGTCTTTTGCAGACTCCATCAGGTTTTCTTCCAGAATGGTCCTGTATTTGGCTCCATCCATCTTCCCATCAATTTTAACCATCTTCCCTGTCCCTGCTGAAGAAAAGCAGGCCCAAACCATGATGCTGCCACCACCACCATGTTTGACAGTGGGGATGGTGTGTTCAGAGTGATGAGCTGTGTTGCTTTTACGCCAAACGTAACGTTTTGCATTGTTGCCAAAAAGTTCAATTTTGGTTTCATCTGACCAGAGCACCTTCTTCCACATGTTTGGTGTGTCTCCCAGGTGGCTTGTGGCAAACTTTAAACGACACATTTTATGGATATCTTTAAGAAATGGCTTTCTTCTTGCCACTCTTCCATAAAGGCCAGATTTGTGCAATATACAACTGATTGTTGTCCAATGGACAGAGTCTCCCACCTCAGCTGTAGATCTCTGCAGTTCATCCAGAGTGATCATGGGCCTCTTGGCTGCATCTCTGATCAGTCTTCTCCTTGTATGAGCTGAAAGTTTAGAGGGACGGCCAGGTCTTGGTAGATTTGCAGTGGTCTGATACTCCTTCCATTTCAGGAGCACAGTGCTCCTTGGGATGTCTAAAGCTTGGGAAATCTTTGTATCCAAATCCGGCTTTAAACTTCTTCACAACAGTATCTCGGACCTGCCTGGTGTGTTCCTTGTTCTTCATGGTGCTCTCTGCGCTTTTAACGGACCTCTGAGACTATCACAGTGCAGGTGCATTTATATGGAGACTTGATTACACACAGGTGGATTGTATTTATCATCATTAGTCATTTAGGTCAACATTGGATCATTCAGAGATCCTCACTGAACTTCTGGAGAGAGTTTGCTGCACTGAAAGTAAAGGGGCTGAATAATTTTGCATGCCCAATTTTTCAGTTTTTGATTTGTTTGAAATATCCAATAAATGTCGTTCCACTTCATGATTGTGTCCCACTTGTTGTTGATTCTTCAAAAAAATACAGTTTTATAGCTTTATGTTTGAAGCCTGAAATGTGGCAAAAGGTCGCAAAGTTCAAGGGGGCCGAATACTTTCGCAAGGCACTGTATTTATCCCGGGAAATCTCAATAATCGGTTTCCCACGATTCAACCCTACATGCTAGACATGCTGCCCCAAAAGAGGGATTGAATGTTAGCAAAAATCAGTTTTGTAGATCAGCAGCATGTTTCTCCGCTACATCGTAATGTTGGGTCAGCAGAGTACAGCAGCAACTGATTCGGGAGGCTAATACAGTACCTAGCTAGATAGCCTTTGGTGGAAGCACAAAGCATTATGTGTGTAGACAATGTAGCTGGTTGGTTAGCAGCATCCCATTTGTTTTATATGAAATGTGACTGGCTCAGCTAGCATTCAAGCACATTGACAATCTTGAGAGATACTGCTTGTTGAAGTATAAAACTCCTTTGCTAGATATAAAATGGCACGACTAAGATTTCTTCACCAAAAAAAAAAAAATTGACAGAGTTATTGTTTTAGCTTAGATGAATTCAGACTGTTTAGAGGCAGAAATTGGGTTCGGCAGATGTAACCTAGGTAATATTATTAAAATGTTATGACAACACGTTGTGGCCAAACTACTTCTGATCTATCCCAATACTGTTTGCGAAATACGAGATAGATCAGCGCAGGCAGAATCAACACGCTGACGCAAGACAATGGCCCAGAATAGAACAGCTCTAGAGGGGAGAATAGGAGTGTCCTTACCTGTTCATTGATGGAGCTGTAGTCGGTGGTGGAAACGTCATCATCCTCCGAGTCAAAGAACTCCTCCTGATTCTCCAGCAGCTCCGCCAGAATGCGGCTAACTGACTCCTGCTCCTTCAGATCCTCCACGTCCGTGTCTAAACTAAGGTTTGAAGATATGACCTCAGATCAGCTGTTATCATAAAACACACATCTGTGTCGGAACTACAATATACAGACAAGAAACAACCTTAGATCAGCTTTATCACTACCATCCCACCTTACAATAAAGTCACTCATTGCATAGTTAAGTTTAACTTTAGTTTGAGTAATCTGACTCCACATCAGATGACTAAGAACTGGTGCTAGTAAGTACACAAAGATTTTTAAATTCATATTCAATAATTAGACTCTGGCATTGACAGAACAGCTGTTCTCTCCCTTAAGTCAACAGAACACGGCTGTTTTCAGAGCATTGGCCACAGACACTCTCGTCTAGAACATTCTCTTACTATTATTACGCAAAGCAACCCCTCACGTGGCTTCATACATGTCTAAGCTTGATCACCAGGGTGTGTTATGTATTTCATGATATAAATGAACATGTTACCAAATATAATTTTTGTTCTATAAGCACTTATACAGCACCATCTCCTGTGAGAATTCCAGCAACGTGAGATTGCCATTATGCAGGTATGTACACGTAAAACAAAAGTGAACGCCAAGTAAAAGTACTAAAGGCCTGTGGAGGTATGGGTGTATGGATAGACAAGGTGCTGTGTTGTCGTTGGCCTTACTGGAAGATGTCTGGTCCGAATACCGCGGCGAGGGCGCCGACGCTCCAGCTTTCCTCCTGGAGCGAGGCTACGCTGGACAGGAAGCGGCACAGGAAGCGCAGCAGGCTGTAGTTAACCTGAGGCAGCTGCTGGAGGAAGTACTTCATGTTGCGGGCGAGCTCTTCCTCGCTGCTGTAGTCTGGACAACACACAACAGGGGATTGGAGATGGTGCCAAGGGAAAGAAAGTACTAAGAGAGTCAGATGAGAGAGAGAAAATGGAAAAAGATGGAGAAGGATGATGAAGAGAGAAGGAATTATGCGTAGCGCCTGTATAGGGGGTACAGGTCAGACAAACAGAAACCGAGGAGGAGGATGAAGAGGTAGAAGACTGAAGAGGAGGAGAATAATAATGATGAAAATGAGGATGACTAAGATGAGCTTACCTTGGTAGAGCTGCAGGATGTGGGACTGCATGCCTGCAGGGATGATGGGCTCTGGGAGCTCCTGCAGGAAGAGACGCAGCAGGCTGACGGCAGAGGCCAGGTCAGCCTCCTTCTCCAGGTCCACCTCCTCCCCAGAGTCATAGCGCTGCCGCAGCCACTCCACCCGCTCCGCGTTACCATTGACTAGGAACAGCCCCTCCAAATCCAGACGCCCTGAGAGCAACAGAGACAAAGAGGACCGCAGTCAATCACTTGCTCTGTCTGCTAAACAGTTATATATGAATGACTCCTGTCTGTGAGCATATCCACGAGGACTGGGAGTACAGCTTTCACTTAGGGTAGAATGGCTACATTAATTTCTCAAACAGATTCCACACTGATTTTAGTACATTAATAAACCGATCAAGTTGAAGGCCTAATTTCTCAAATGGGTACAATTTGACCATTTCCCAGATTTGTTCAGTTGTACTATAATTTGTGCAGTTGTACTAACAGCTCAATCACAGGGCATATTACATGTAAGGGAGGAAGGAATGTTATTTTACCCACAATAGATTTGGTAAACGCAACCAAAAATGGAATTGCCATGGAAACACGTGGGGGGGAAGGGTCATGGGTGAAAAGTCTCATTGCCCCTCAGCAAAATTAGCCTACATTTAGGCTATTGTTTATTTCACACTAGGTTGAGGTAAAAATCAGAACATAATGCTTGTATGGATGTCAACCCCAACACATGCTCACGACTGACTACCACCACCCATTTCTGTATGCTAGCTATACTAACCAGCTTATACGAATGTGAGTTTGCATTTAGCGGTCACTTCTAAACCTGAAAAGGGACAACTTATAAATGTTGTGCATTTAAAACAGCCAAATATCCAAATCGGATATACAAGTAAACATATTGTGGGCCTGTTACAATACATAAAATCATGACAGATGAGGAATATCCACTGTGTTAGATCAGATTTGTTGAATGTGCGCCAATCTGGTCTGTATTCCATTGACTTCTTTACCACGTCTATCCCATTCAATGTGCGTTGGTTGGTCGTGCAAGTGGCTTCCTGTTTCAAGATGCAGCGGTGGCGGGGGGTGATACTATACACAAGGAAGTCTCCCAACCAGGAAGAAGAGCACACCATTTGTTCAAAGTTTGAGCTGCCTGGTTATGGAAAACAGTGGGTGGGCGGTAGCTGTAAGGCAGAACACCCTGGTATGTGCCATGGACCCCCCCTTCCCTCCATGCCCACCCTAACCCCACTGGGGCTACAGCAGCAGCTCGCTGGCCTGGGCCCCTGCTGCAGCTTACAGAGGTCTCATTAAATCACAATTATGGCATCCCGTTCTGAGTGCAAACAGACAGATCAAAAGTATTTTCAATGCCTGATTAACTTCTGGACTGCACAATTATCATTAATATGGCAGCAGGGGAATGAAAGGTGGTGTTTGTGGGGGGGAGTGTAGTGTATTACATAACCACCCAATGTCTGCTTGATGTCACATTCAGTTGACTGGAGATATACCTGGAGATAAATCAAGTTGAAACGAAGGAGGAAGTGAAAATCCCGGTCATTGAAATAAGAACTAAATAGATGTTTATGCCTCTGGAGTTGCAGCTTATGCCAGTTGGATTGACTAGCTCTTTTCCCCCCTGTACCAAAACTTTCAGTAGAAAGGAGTCTAAAATGTTACGCAATGGAGGAAGCACATCTTTTTGATCGCAGTGCATTTAGAGTTCAGCGTATCAAAGAGAGGATCTCTCCAAACAACATATTTGGTTTATCGTGATGCAACAAGTAATCTTGGTTGACTGAAACTGCTCGTCTTAAGCCACGCTAACTTGTTCAGCTTTTTAATTTGATTTAAACTAGGCAAGAACTAATTCTTACAATGACGGCCTACCCCGGCCAAACCTTAACCCGGACGACGCCGGGTCAGTTGTGCGCTGCCCTATGGGACTCCCAATCACGTCCGGTTGTGATACAGCCTGGAATCGAACCAGGGTCTGTAGTGACACCTCTAGCACTGAGATGCAGTGGCTTAGACTGGGTGGGAAAACTGTCTCAAGGGCCACGTCGGGATTTCTAAATTCACAAAGACTTATTTGTCAGTCAAAATCAAGTTGCAACCCAGAAAAAGTTATTTAAAAATATAGGTTGTACATAATTACCCCTCCCCCCCAACCCCCAAAAATATATTTTTACGTCCATGGGCCGTGGTTTGCACCCCCGTGGGCTAGGCTACATAGAACATGAACAGATTTTTACAAATTATAAAAACGCACACAATCATTTAATCTCTCTATACATCTATATCTATAAATAATCTCTGCTTTGATGTAGAACAAGTAGAAGCATCTCCAGTGGGGTTTCATACAAGAAGCTGAAATTATGACAGGTAAAAGGTCATCTCTCTCTAAAGTACCTGGAGGAGCTGTCAAAACAAGCCACAACTATATAAAGCAAGACAGTGGAAGAGTAATGGGATTTACTGAGCACGTAAAAAGATACTAAGGTAAATGTGATGTTCAAAGAGATGAATCATTTGCCAGAGAGAGAGTGCACGTGTGTATTTTTTAGGTCCCATTCATGCAGCTCTCCTGTGTCGCACTCAGTAGATGGGCACAAACTCTAAATAAGTTATTAGACAAGGTAGTGGCCTTCCGTTTGTTATCTAAGGAATACCTCTGCAGTTAGAAATGCAGTGCGTGTGTGCCACTCACCATGCTCCTCGATGTACTCTACGATGTGCCTGACCAGTAGGGGGACCTCCTGGCCTGGCTGGCCGCTCTGCTGCACCACATCTAGGGGAACCCCAAAAACCCTGGCTGGTGTCAGGGAGTCGTTGGGGGAAGGTGAGAGGCTCTTCCTCATCGCTTCCACAGCCGAGCTGTTTCCGAAGGTCTGGACACCCGCCAGAGCCAAACCACACAGAGGAGAGACAGATACACTGTCACAGGCTGTGCTCTCCATCCAATATACATATACAAACACACACACACACACACACACACACACACACACACAGGGCAGACGGTGGGGCAGGTCCCAGCATTATACAGATGAAATCTGACTAAATCTAATCGGGCCCGTCTGACCCTCCCTCCCTGCCTGTGCAGCTATCAGGCCCAGCTAGCTCGGAGCAAGAGGGTTATGTAAGTATAGTGAGAGTCAACTGCAAGTGTGTCTGACAGCCATCAGAACAGGCATGTTTACAATGCTAACAGGAGCAGGTGCCTGGGCTTGGAGCATTTGAGCACTAGCTACACTCCATTTCAGTGACAGACTTCAATGATCTGTGCCCTATTAGACAAACACACACTGACCAGGCTAGCGGACCTCTCTAAAGATCAGCTCTGCTACAGGTCAGCCAGGGGCATATTAGGCTGTGAAAACAAATACCAATCCATCCAGACACCAATTACTGACTGCAGTTTTAAAAATCACATGAGTGCGTTGTCGGTTATGTTGGGATGATTCACACTCCAAATGGCTTGCCATTTGTTATAGTAAACATGTTCAGGGCCAGCATATTACATCAATGTTAAATGTACAGAAATGGAAATGGATTAGATTTTTAGGCTGCAATTTGACCTGTGTGTTGTTTATGTTGCTGTACTCACCGTTTAGCACTTAAAACACCCAGTAGTTCACCTTATCTTCAGCACCACTCACTAGCAGTGAATCAAATGGTCATCTATGGCTGCTTCAGGCTATGGCAAAAGATGAGCCTGTAGTTCCTCATTGACAGACCGCGAATCCTGATCAGGACTTCAGTAGCTAAGCTGCAGGGGAGAAAGGAACAAAAGTGTTGGAAAGAAGTTGCTTAGGTTCTGAAACCACAAGGCCACAATGACCACTTAATTGCCAAGAGCTGATCCACATTAAAAACAGCAAAACATGCTTATTATAGGGCCTAACGAGTGGCGCAGTGGTCTAAGGCACTGCATTGCAGTTGCTAGCTGTGCCACTAGAGATTCTGCTTCGAGTCCAGGCTCTATCGCAACCGGCCGCGATCGGGAGACCAATGGGGCGGCGCACAATTGGCCCAGCATCGTCCGGGTTAAGGGAGGGTTTGGCCGGCAAGGGGTGTCCTTCTCCCATCGCGCTCTAGCGACTCCAGTGGGGGGCCGGGCGCATGCACATTGACACGGTTGCCAGGTGTGCAGTGCTTCCTCCGACATGTTGTGTGGCCGGCTTCCGGGTTAAGATGAAAATTGTGTCAAGAAGCAGTGCGGTTTCGGAGGATGTAACAGGAGTTCCAGCGATGAGACTAACTACCAATTGGATACCACGAAAATTGGGGAGAAAAGGGGTAAATGTAAAAAATACATGCTTATTATTACTGCACGTAGCCTAGTTCAAATTAAATGTAGTTCTACTAAACGCATTACATAATTTGGAAAAACAAATATTTTTCATCAGATATACAATAGTAGTCATGGGGCGGGGATCTATACAGTTACCCTCTGGATATTATTTGACAATATCGCAATATTATTTTTGCACTAGTTGGCTGTACCAAACCTGAAGTAATTCAAAGCTTATTGCCTCTCTTTTTAAGTTAGGGAGCCAATTTGTTTTTCAGCACTTTTATTTCCACGACGGATCAAAACTTGTTTTCTCGTGGCTTTCTTACATAACCAAAAGTATGTGGACACCTGCTCGAACATCTCATTCCAAAATCATGGCATTAATATGGAGTTGGTTCCCCTTTTGATGCTACAACAGCCTCCACTCTTCTGGGAAGGCTTTCCACTAGATATTGGAACATTGCTGCAGGGGACTTGCTTCCATTCAGCCACAAGAGTATTAGTAAGGTCAGGCACTGATGTTGGGTGATTTGGCCGGGCTCACAGTCGGCATTCAAATTCATCCCAAAGGTGCTCGATGGGACTGAGGTCAGGGTTCTGTGCAGGCCAGTCAAGTTCTTCCACACCGATCGGCATTGTCATGCTGAAACAGGAAAGGGCCTTCCCCAAACTGTTGCCACAAAGTCGGAGGCACAGAATCATCTAGAACATCATTGTATGCTGTACAGTTAAGATTTCCCTTCACTGGAACTAAGTGGCCTAGCTCCAACCATGAAAAACAGCCCAGACCATTATTCATCTTCTACCAAACTTTACAGTTGGCACTACGCAGTCGGGCAAGTAGCGTTCTCCTAGCATCCACCAAACCCAGATTAGTCCGTCGGGCTGCCATATGGTGAAATGTGATTCATCACTCCAGAGAACACGTTTCCACTACTCCAGAGTCCAATGGGGGCAAGCTTTACACCACTCCAGTCGCAGCTTGGCTTTGTGCATGGTGATCTTAGACTTGTGTGCGGCTGCTCGGCCATGGAAACCCATTTCATGAAGCCACAGGCAGTTTGGAACTCAGAAGTGAGTATTACAAAAGATGACTAACGATTGTTGCTCCTAGATGTTTCCACATCACAATAACAGTGCTTACAGTTGACTGGGGAAGCTCTAGCAGGGCGGACATTGGATGAAATGACTTGTTGGAAAGGTGGCATCCTATGACGGTGCCACATTGAAGGTCACTGAGCTCTTCAGTAAGTCCATTCTACTGCCAATGTTCATCTATGGAAATTGCGTGGCAGTGTGTTCCATTATATACGCCTGTCAGCAACGAATGTGGCTGAAATAGCCGAATCCAGTAATTTGAAGGGGTGTCCACATACACCACAGTCGTGGCCAAAAGTTGAGAATGACACAAATATTTCCAAAAAGTTTGCTGCTCCACTGTCTTTAGATATTTTTGTCAGATGTTACTATGGAATACTGAAGTATAATAAGTATAATTAATCATTTCATAAGTGTCAAAGGCTTTTATTGACAATTACATGAAGTTGATGCAAAGAGCCAATATTTGCAGTGTTGACCCTTCTTTTTCAAGACCTCTGCAATCCGCCCTGGCATGCTGTCACTGGGCCACATCCTGTCTGATGGCAGCCCATTCTTGCATAATCAATGCTTGGAGCTTGTCAGAATTTGTGGGGTTGTTTGTCCACCCGCCTCTTGAGAATTGACCACAAGTTCTCAATGGGATTAAGGTCTAGGGAGTTTCCTGGCCATGGACCCAAAAATCGATGTTGTTCCACAAGCCACTTAGTTATCACTTTTGCCTTATGGCAAGGTGCTCCATCATGCTGGAAAAGGTATTGTTCGTCACCAAACTGTTCCTGGATGGTTGGGAGAAGTTGCTCTCGGAGGATGTGTTGGTACCATTCTTGTTTTCTGGGGATTCAGTTCATTTGCATGGAAAAGAGGGACTTTGCAATTAATTGCAATTCATCTGATCACTTAATAACATTCTTGCGTATACGCAAATTGCCATCATACAAACTGAGGCAGTCGACTTTGTGAAAAATTTGTATTGTGTCATTCTCAACTTTTGGCCAAGACTGTACATAGAAAATTATGTTGAGCAATAAGTTTGGAACTTCGAAATGCAGTATAAAACTGCAATACATATCGGCCCCTAAATATCGTGATAATATATTGTGAGGTCCCTGGCAATTCCCAGCCCTATACAATACATGAAGGTATTCAAATGATCCCACAGAAAGCTTACAGTGTTGGCATGCTGGAGAATACCTTAATACAGACATTTCATCCAGAAGCTATCCACATGCATGTGGTGTGAGAGACATGACAGCTATGTTAGAGCCCAGTGGTGCAAGGATTCTTCCAAATTAGGCTAGTGTAAGCTAGATGGCAGAACTTGAAGCTGTGCTTACTGGCCTGTCATGGCCTCCCAAATGAGTCCACCAACTCAGGAATCATGAAGAAAAACAAAGTTGCGAAAACTAACCGGCTGCCAATGCCTGTTGGCTAAGTAAGGGAGTTGCCTTCTCAAGGGAGAGAGTGGGGTGTTAAAATATTAACAGACTAGGCTGTACTTATGAATGTAGCGTCGTTAAGTGCACTGTGCAGTAATGTCTTTATAAGACCGATCTATGAGGCATAAATTAGGCTAGCTTCACACTAAAAACAGTTCAATGCAGACGTTTTTTTATCCTGTTTGGGATAGGGGGCAGCATTTTCACTTATGGATGAAAAGCGTGCCCAGAGTAAACTGCCTCCTACTCAGTCCCAGATGCTAATATATGCATATTATTAGTAGTATTGGATAGAAAACACTGAAGTTTCTAAAACTGTTTGAATGATGTCTGTGAGTATAACAGAACTCATATGGCAGGCGAAAACCTGAGAAAAATCCAACCAGGAAGTGGGAAATCTGAGGTTTGTAGTTTTTCAAAGCTTGGCCTACCGAATACAGTGTCTATGGGGTCAAATTACACTTCAAGGCTTCCACTAGATGTCAACCGTCTTTAGAAACTTGTTTCAGGCTTCTACTATAAAGGAGGGGGGGAATGGGAGCTCTTTGAGTCAGTGGTCTGGCAGAGTGTCACAGACTTCTGATGCGCGATCACGAGAGAGGTAGCTCTCATTCTTTTGCTTTTCTACAGACAATGGAATTCTCCGGTTGGAACATTTTTGAAGTTTTAATGTTAAAAACATCCTAAAGATTGATTTCATACATCGTTTGACATGTTTCTACGAACTGTAAAGGAACTTTGACTGACTGGACCTTGTGCTCACGCCTCATGAAGATGGATTAATGGGCTGAACGCTCTAACAAGTGGCTATTTGGACATAAATGGACTATATGGAACAAATCAAACATTTATTGTCGAACTGGGATTCCATGGAAAGCATTCTGATGAAGATTAAAGGTAAGTGAATATTTATAATGCTATTTCTGACTTCTGTTGACTCCAACACAGCAGATATTTATTTGGCTGGATTGGGCCCTGAGCGCCGTACTCAGATTATGCTTTTTCTGTAAAGTTTTTTTGAAATCTGACACAGCAGCTGCATTAAGGAGAAAACTGCTGTTCACAAATGCTCTCCATCCAACCTCACTGAGCTCGAGCTGTTTTGCAAGGAGGAATGGGAAAAAATTTCAGTCTCTCGATGTGCAAAACTGATAGAGACATACCCCAAGCGACTTACAGCTGTAATCGCAGCAAAAGGTGGCGCTACAAAGTATTAACTTAAGGGGGCTGAATAATTTTGCACGCCCAATTTTTCCGTTTTTGATTTGTTAAAAAAGTTTGAAATATCCAATAACTGTCATTCCACTTCATGATTGTGTCCCACTTGTTGTTGATTCTTCACAAAAAAATACAGTTTTATATCTTTATGTTTGAAGCCTGAAATGTGGCAAAAGGTCGCAAAGTTCAAGGGGGCCGAATACTTTCGCAAGGCACTGTACATGTATTGTGTAACATGATGTCCTATGAGTGTCATCTGATGAAGATCAAAGGTTAGTGATTCATTTTATCTATATTTCTGCATTTTGTAACTCCTATCTTTGGCTGTAAAAATGGCTGTGTGTGTTTTTGTGACTTGTCTCTGACCTAACATAATCATATGTTGTGCTTTCGCTGTAAAGCCTTTTTGAAATCAGACACAATTGGTAGATTAACAAGAAGTTTCTTTAATTTGGTGTATTGGACTTGTTAATGTGTGAAAGTTACATATTCCAAAAAATATTTTTGAATTTCGTGTGCTGCCCTTTCAGCGGAATGTTTTCAAGGGGTGCCGCTAGCGGAACCCCTAGCCATAAGAAGTTTTTAACATCATAATTTCTGGGTAACAATTAAGTACCTTACTGTGATTAATTTAAAACAAAGTGGTCAAAAAGAAACAAAAATAGCCTATTAGCAAAGGTTTGGAACTCTTAGTCTTATTGAGAGCACTAATTTACCACCCGGTGATGTCACCAGGAAGGCCAAGACTCCATCCCACCAAAACAGGCTGAAATGTCAGGCTCTCTTTTCAAAAACCTCTTAGAGTAAAAAGGAATTATCAGCATTCAAAATTGTACAGTATTATTCCAACTGCATAGTGTGGAAATATATATAAAAAACACAGAAGAAAAAATTATGTATTCAGGTTGATGACTGCACTGGGCCTTTAAGAAACACAAATTAAGTCCCCACTCCCAGCTCGAGTCACACTGCTTCGTGGTGTGACGGTCATTCTCACCTTCCAAAGGGATGCGATTAGACATCATGCTACTATATTTTCCGTGTTCTGACCCAGGCTGCACAATACCTGTGCACACGCCCACCTAAAATCAGAGGATTGTTTCAAATTCATCTCACTATGAAAATGGAATTTCCTATCATGGAGTCAGTCCTTGCCACCCACCATGTTCTGCAACAAATGACCTACATTCAATATGAAAGTCATTTCTACAAGATGCCGATGAATCGCTTGCCCCTGGCCTCTTTTTGGTGGAAAACTCAAAAGAAACCCTCTTGTTCTGTACATGAAACTAGTGCAGCTCCTCAATTACTTTGCATGCCTCTTGACAAAGGGCTCTTTTGTGCTCATGAGAAGCCCTACTTCTACTGTCTTACCAACCACTTAATTTCACTGCCTTGTTGAGTGTCTGCATCACAAAATACCACACTATTCCCTGCATCACAAAATACCATACTATTCCCTATGTAGTGCACTTCTTTTGATCAGGGACTATAGGGTTGTGCACTATATAAGGTGCGCTTTGAGATGCACCCTGTCACCAGCCACTCAATGTGGTCTTTTTACAACATACCATTTCCAGTACAATCTCCAATAAGCATGGTCTTCTTAATCAGATTGCTTTGAATTAGTCGAGGGTCACATTCAGACTTGATATAATAGGAAGATGGGCACAACGGGTACAGAGCAAGGACAAAATGTTCCCAAATCCCCCTGTACTTGGCTTTCATGGACAGAATGGGCCAGTCTATCTTAATCCCACATATCATGCGTGACAATCTTTTCATCCACAATGTCAGCCATTGTTAGGGGAGGGAGAGGAGCCCAGACAGAACAATGAGGTGGTGCATTGTTCCTATCCGGTTCTGCATTTCATCTGCCAAGCCTAGCAGCAGTCCTCTCACTTGTGCTTTGCTTTTTCAACAATTAAATCACCACCAATGCTAATGACATATCTGCAATTGGAGGGGGGGAAAGCAATTTCCTAAATCGTTCCACTTAATCTGCATAAATCCTGGGAGTTTGAAAGGTTATGGTTATTGGAGAAGCTTGCATGACTCCATTGGGACTTGAGTTCCCTTACATTACTCTGAAAGAGAGGTCTGCGAAGGACTGATTTAACCAACCTCCCGCCTGCACCCCCCGGCTTACTGTCTGACTCCCACCCGCTACCGCAAGAACTGGTCCACAATGTTAATTTAGACATGTGAAGCAGCTCACTTGGCAGTAATGGTCACTGCCATTTTGTGCCCTATAGGCAATATTAAAATGTGCAAAAATAACCTACCGAATACAGTGGCAAGAAAAAGTGTGTGAACCCTTTGAAAATACCTGGATTTCTGAATAAATTGGTCATAACATTTGATTGTCTATTGTTGTGACCTACATGAAGATCCAAGCAGTTTGCTTAAACTAACAAACAATTATGTTTTCATGTCTTTATAGAACACACCGTGTAAACATTTACAGTGCAAGGTGGGGAAGGTATGTGAACCCTTGGATTTAATAACTGGTTGACCCTCTGGCAGCAATAACCTCAACCAAACGTTTTCCGTAGTTGCGGATCAGACCTGCACAATGGTCAGGAGGAATTTTGGACCATTCCTCTTTACAAAACTGCTTCAGTTCAGCAATATCCTTGGGATGTCTGGTGTAAACTGCTCTCTTGAGGTCATGCCACAGCAACTCAAATTGGGTTGAGGTCAGGACTGACTGGGCCACTCCATAAGGCGCATTGTCTTCTGTTGAAGCCATTCTGTTGTTGATTTACTTCTGTGTTTTGGGTCGTTGTCCTGTTGCATCACCCAACTTCTGTTGAGCTTCAATTGGCGGACAGAAAGCCTAACATGCTCCTGCAAAAAGTATAGATAAACTTGGGAATTCATTTTTCCGTCAATGATAGCAAGCTGTCCAGGCACTGAGGCAGCCCCAAACCATGATGCTCCCTCCACCATACTTTACAGTTGGGATGAGGTTTTTATGTTGGTGTGCGGTGCCTTTTTTTCTCTTCACAGTGTTGTGTTCCTTCCAAACAACTAAACTGTAGTTTCATCTCTCCACAGAATATTTTTCCAGTAGCGTTGTGGAAAATCCAGGTGCACTTTTGCAAACTTCCGACATGCAGCATTGTTTTTTTTGACAGCAGTGTCTTCTTCCGTGGTGTCCTCCAATGAACACCATTCTTGTTTAGTGTTTTACGTATCGTAGACTCGTCAGTGATGTTAGCATGTTCCAGAGATTTCTGTAAGTCTTTAACTGACACTCTAGGATTCTTCTTCACCTCATTGAGCATTCTGCTCTGTGCTCTTGCAGTCATCTTTGCAGGACGTCCACTCCTAGGGAGAGTAGCAACAGTTCTGAACTTTCTCCATTTATAGACAATTTGTCTTGCCGTGAACTTATGAACGTCAATGCTTTTAGAGCTACTTTTGTAACCCTTTCCAGCTTTATTCAAGTCAACAATTCTTAATTTTAGGTCTTCTGAGATCTCTTTTGTTCGAGGCATGGTTCACATCAGGCAATGCTTCTTGTGAAAAGCAAACTCAAATTTTGTGAGTGTTTTATAGGGCAAGGCAGCTCTAACCAACATCTCCAATCTGGTCTCATTGATTGGACTCCAGGTTAGCCGACTCCTGACTCCAATTAGCTTTTGGAGACACTATGTGTGTTTATTGTTGTGACTTAGATGAAGATCAGATCAAATTTGATGACCAATTTATGTAGAAATCCAGGTAATTCAATGGGTTCACATACTTTTTCTTGCCACTGTAGGTTAAATTACCATTCGTTTTCCAAACAGTTTATCTTCGATTTAATTTAAAATATTGCGATATGCCTGGCTAGGTTTCTCCGCTTTTCACAGACAGTCGCAACTCAACAATCATCTATTTGGTATTTGCCGTGCACTCAGCTCAAATTGCGTGCCTTTCCGACTGTAGGTTGTGAGATTTTAAACAATTCACAGCTTTTTTACCTTTTAAAGAAGCTAAATTATCCTCTGTGGCCAAATCATGCTTTCTGCTGTATTAGCCTATTTTGAATGATTTTATTTATTTCTGTATAGACCGGAGTAAGCTAATTAGGCTATATCATTTTGGCAATTTAAATACATTTACACGGGAAATATATATATAAAACGCAACATGCAGCAATTTAAGATTTTACTGAGTTACAGATGAGGAAATCAGTCAATTGAAATCAATAAATTAGGCCCTAATCTATGGATTTCACATGACTGGGAATACAGATACCTTACAACAAAAAAATAGGGTTGTGGATCAGAAAAACAGTCAGTATCTGGTGTGACCACCATTTGCCTCATGCAGCGCAACACATCTCCTTCACATAGGGTTTATTGTGGCCATTGTAATGTTGTCACATGCTTCTATGGCTGTGCGAAGTTGCTGGATATTGGCGGGAACTGGAACACTGTCATACATGTCGACCCAGAGCATCCCAAACATGCTTAAAGGGTGACATATCTGGTGAGTGTGCAGGCTATAGCAGAACTGGATCATTTTCAGCTTCCAGGAACTGTGTACGGATCCTTGTGACGTGGGGCCGTGCATTGTCATGCTGAAACATGAGGTGATGGAGGTGGATAAGTGGCACAAGAATGGGCCTCAGGATTTCACAAGTTCTCTCTGTGATGGTTTCTCACAGTTTGTGCATAAATTCATCAGTTACGCAAATCCACAGTTTCATCAGCTGTCTGGGTGGCTGGTCTCAGACGATCCCACAGTTGAAAAAGACGGATGTGGAGGTCCTGGGCTGGCATGGTTACACGTGGTCTGAGGTTGAGGCCGGTTGGACGTATTGTGCCAGATTCTCTAAAAAGGACATTGGCGGCGGCTTATGGTAAAAAAATGTACATTCATTTCTCTGGCAACATCTCTGGTGGACATTCCTGCAGTAAGAATGCAAATCGCATGCTTCCTCAAAACTTGAGACATCTTTGGCATGGTGTTGTGTGACAACTGCATATTTTAGCGTGGCCTTTGATTGTCCTCAGCCCAAGGTGTACCTGTGTAATGATCATGCTGTTTAATATGCTACACCTGTCAAGTGGAGGGATTGTCAAGGCAAAGGCGAAATGTTCACCAACAGGAATGTAAACAAATTTGTACACAACATTTGAGAGAAAAACACTGTGTGTGGAACATTTCTGGGATCTTTTATTTCAGCTCATGAAACCAACACTTGTGTTCATATTTTTTGTTCAGTATACTTTGGAGAAAGCTTAGCTTCCTCTAACCTTATGGACTCACCACCTATGTATTCCATCTTTGAAATTGTTCATTGGAATTTGGTAAAAATGACATGCCGTTGTTCTGTTAAGATAAACTAAAATGTGATTTCTGCATTCTGAGAACCGTGGGTGGACGCCCTAATCAGGTTACACAACCAATACATATTGGTTCAGTAAATTTCTTAAATGTTTGGTCAATTTTAATGCTGACTGTCAAGTTTCTGTCACCACATTTTCCTAACAGAAACCCTGCAATCTAGTAAACTACAGCCTAAATCATATTTATTAAGTACATTTCCTTGGAGGAACTGCCCCATGCATAGGCAGCCTACTCTCCTTCATTGAGACCGGACATACGAGGCCTACTTGATCTTGCATGCACGTATGCCCAACTAGGGGAGGAGAAGTAGGCTACTTAACTTGAAGAGAATTGAAAGTGTGAATGCAACAAATGTTTATTTAATTTTTATAGAGCGTTTCGGTGGCAGTGTGTTGAAAGCAAGTAGAGAGCTCAATGGAGACTATGTATTCCAACTAAAAACACACAAGTAATTGACTTTCACCTCGACAGACTTTCTACTGTAGGTCTGAGGTGACTGCCTCACCAAACCTCTAAGGGCGTCTGCATGCTTCCCATCCAAAACAGTTCGGAACAGTTTGTGTGTATATTACCACAAACATTTTGGTCTTCGGCAAAGGGGTTTTTTCGGCTGATCGTGGACACTACATTTTTTCCGAAGCAAGCTGAAATTCATTAGCCAAAGGTCATTGGTTAACAGTAGGGATTCTTCAATAAATGTTTTATTCAACCTTTATTTAACTAGGCAAGTCAATTAAGAACAAATTCTTATTTACAATGACAGCCTACCCTTGCCAAACCCTAGGGTGATTCAATGATAGTTTTCATGCACATTTTTTCACTTTCAAATTACTGCACCAAACATCTAAGAGGTAAAGTTGCGCAACTAAGCAAAAACGGCTAAATTAATGACAGATTTCTTGAGCTATCTTAGATTAATTCTGACTATTTTGAGGGAGTGTATACTGGCTACAGCGTCTCAAGATGGAAAAACAGTACTATTGACGCTTTTCTCTCGTTTTTCAAGCGAATGTTTTAAGGGAGTATGCGAGCACACTCGTTCAGTTAGGTGCCAGCCAATATGAAGCATGTGGAAGCCTTAAGTGGCACTGGCAAGTAAAGATATTAGGAGAGGTAGATATATTGACACCACTGAGAAACAGATTTCACAACAGGGCAGTCTGATATTGACTGGAGGGAAGAGACGAAAAGGATATAGGCTAGGAGCAGACAGAGACAACATCCGCAGAGTCAACACTACCTCTGAGTTGAACCTAATGCTAGTCCTGAGGTTGAACTCATTGACCTTAATTAGAAAATAGGCCATTGGCGATAAGTTGAGTGCTAATAATATGAGTAGAAAGAGAAAATAGGGGGTAGTAGTAGTGGATAGTGGATAGATAGTAGTGGACACTATATATTTTACCTCTTGGGGATGTTATTCGAAAACATAATGTAAACTTTCACTGCTATGCGGATGACACACAGCTGTACATTTCAATGAAACATGGTGAAGCCCCAAAATTGCCCTCGCTAGAAGCATGTGTTTCAGACATAAGGAAGTGGATGGCTGCAAACTTTCTACTATTAAACTCGGACAAAACAGAGATGCTTGTTCTAGGTCCCAAGAAACAAAGAGATATTCTGTTGAATCTGACAATTAATCTTAATGGTTGTACAGTCGTCTCAAATAAAACTGTGAAGGACCTCGGCGTTACTCTGGACCCTGATCTCTCTTTTGAAGAACATATCAAGACCATTTCAAGGACATCTTTTTCCATCTACGTAACATTGCAAAAATCAGAAACTTTCTGTCCAAAAATGATGCAGAAAAATTAATCCATGCTTTTGTCACTTCTAGGTTAGACTACTGCAATGCTCTATTTTCCGGCTACCCGGATAAAGCACTAAATAAACTTCAGTTAGTGCTAAATACGGCTGCTAGAATCCTGACTAGAACCAAAAATGTGATCATATTACTCCAGTGCTAGCCTCTCTACACTGGCTTCCTGTCAAAGCAAGGGCTGATTTCAAGGTTTTACTGCTAACCTACAAAGCATTACATGGGCTTGCTCCTACCTATCTCTCTGATTTGGTCCTGCCGTGCATACCTACACGTACGCTACGGTCACAAGACGCAGGCCTCCTAATTGTCCCTAGAATTTCTAAGCAAACAGCTGGAGGCAGGGCTTTCTCCTATAGAGCTCCATTTTTATGGAACGGTCTGCCTACCCATGTCAGAGACGCAAACTCGGTCTCAACCTTTAAGTCTTTACTGAAGACTCATCTCTTCAGTGGGTCATATGATTGAGTGTAGTCTGACCCAGGAGTGTGAAGGTGAACGGAAAGGCTCTGGAGCAACGAACCGCCCTTGCTGTCTCTGCCTGGCCGGTTCCCCTCTTTCCACTGGGATTCTCTGCCTCTAACCCTATTACAGGGGCTGGGTCACTGGCTTACTGGGGCTCTCTCATGCCGTCCCTGGAAGGGGTGCGTCACCTGAGTGGGTTGATTCACTGTTGTGGTCATCCTGTCTGGGTTGGCGCCCCCCTTGGGTTGTGCCGTGGCGGAGATCTTTGTGGGCTATACTCAGCCTTGTCTCAGGATGGTAAGTTGGTGGTTGAAGATATCCCTCTAGTGGTGTGGGGGCTGTGCTTTGGCAAAGTGGGTGGGGTTATATCCTTCCTGTTTGGCCCTGTCCGGGGTGACCTCGGATGGGGCCACAGTGTCTCCTGACCCCTCCTGTCTCAGCCTCCAGTATTTATGCTGCAGTAGTTTATGTGTCGGGGGGCTGGGGTCAGTTTGTTATATCTGGAGTACTTCTCCTGTCCTATTCGGTGTCCTGTGTGAATCTAAGTGTGCGTTCTCTAATTCTCTCCTTCTCTCTTTCTTTCTCTCTCTCAGGGGACCTGAGCCCTAGGACCTGAGCTCCAGGACTACCTGACATGATGACTCCTTGCTGTCCCCAGTCCACCTGGCCATGCTGCTGTTCCAGTTTCAACTGACCTGAGCCCTAGGACCATGCCCCAGGACTACCTGACATGATGACTCCTTGCTGTCCCCAGTCCACCTGGCCATGCTGCTGCTCCAGTTTCAACTTCCACCTGACTGTGCTGCTGCTCCAGTTTCAACTGTTCTGCCTTATTATTATTCAACCATGCTGGTCATTTATGAACATTTGAACATCTTGGCCATGTTCTGTTATAATCTCCACCCGGCACAGCCAGAAGAGGACTGGCCACCCCACATAGCCTGGTTCCTCTCTAGGTTTCTTCCTAGGTTTTGGCCTTTCTAGGGAGTTTTTCCTAGCCACCGTGCTTCTACACCTGCATTGCTTGCTGTTTGGGGTTTTAGGCTGGGTTTCTGTACAGCACTTTGAGATATCAGCTGATGTACGAAGGGCTACATAAATAAATTTGATTTGATTTGATAGGAGATGCTGTGCTACTCTTGCCTTTGACACAGCAGTTGCCTGAGCATCCCATGGGACTGATTCCTTAATAACTAGATCTCTTTAGGGGACAGGAATGAGAAGGGCTTGTTATTTAACCAAAGGCCGGGGTGGCAGCGAGAAAAAGGTAATAGTTCTCTCAGTAAATCAGCACCTATTCATAAGTTACAGGTTACAGCACTGATGTAGCCTAAATTTATACAGGGTGCCAATTTATTGTTCTGTAGATAACATACTAGGTTAGAATATGGAACAGATAATCAGTTACGACCTAGGTTTGAAATGTCTGTCACAATGCCATTTTACTGTCTGAGCATGGGCAGACCTAAGCATGTATTGTGCATTTGCATACATTTTCCATCTTGGATACTGATGTCAACTGTTTGAAGGCTTGAGGTGTGGGTGTAGGCTTGAAATGCCTGCAACTTAGCAGAGATGGCTCGCTTGCCTTAGACTTTATCACCTCTGTACCAGCGCAAAACAAGAATCCTATGCTTTGTTGCAAGGAACAGTCCTTCAGCATTCTCAAAAGATTGTGTGTGTGTGTGTGGGGGGGGGGGCTGATAATGAGAGTTGATATTTGAGAGCTATGAATAGAGGCAATGAATAACTAATGCATGGCTTAGCACATAGCAACTTATAAACAACAGCAGGTCAAAAGAGAGAAATTCTTGTAAAAATATAATATCTTCAGAGAAATTAGCCTTGCCTCACCTGAGCCCACTACAACCAAGACAATGAAAAAAAATGCACATCAGAATCACTTTGCAAACTGAAGATCCCTCCTTTGCCGCTCAAAGGAAGTAACAACTGATTTATAACAAGGGTAGTGCCTCACAGAAATGAGTCATGACAAAAACCTCACTGGGCAGATCAAAGACTGGAATGATACAATGGAGGAAGACAGGTTTATGTCAATGTTGTGAGGCCCATTGTTTAGCAATAACCACAAAGGGTAAAGATTCAGAACATTCACTTACATGTTAATTTCAAGCAAAGCACATGCTATATTTGTAGGTGTAAATCATATTAATGCCATCTTAACTGGCTGTATAATATATCCTTTACTACAGCCCTACTAATATCCAACTTGAAGAATGTATTTTCTGTACTAGAAATATTTAGCTAGCTAGCTGCCCATTGTTAGCTGGTTGGATGGGCAGCTAAGCAGGTTGGTATTGCATTGCTAGTCAGCAATGAAGATCGACAAACAAAGCAAAAAATATTATGACGGCTAGATAACACTGCTTTCAACCTTACCTAGAAGGGTTACAATACGAATGTCTCATTCAAAAATAGTTAGCCAACTAGCAGTCTTTGGGTTGCTTGAATGTCGTCACATTCAAAATGCTCAACAGCTAGTAGCAACTTGATCCAGTTCTAACCTCCAGAAATACACTGCAGTGGAGAATAAGCAAAGCAAAAACTCAATAATGTTCTTGGTCTCTCCCCGGCTAAAAAAAAATCTTAGTCAACTGAAAGTAGTCAGGTTGACCGCAGTGCATTTAGAGTTCAGCGTATCAAAGAGAGGATCTCTCCAAACAACATATTTGGTTTATCGTGATTCAACAAGTAGTCTTGGTTGACTGCAACTGTTATTTTCTGCTCGTCTTAAGCCACGCTCACTTGTTCGGCTTTTTCAAAAAGAAATAGGTTTTAACCTTTATTTAACTAGGCAAGTCAGTTAAGAACAAATTCTTATTTACAATGATGGCATACCCAGGCCAAACCCTAACACGGACGACGCTGGGCCAAATGTGCGCCGCCCTATAGGAACTCCCAATCACTGCCGGTTGTGACAGCCTGGAATCGAACCAGGGTCTGTAGTGACTCCTCTAGCACTGAGATGCAGTGCCTTAGACCGCTGCACCACTCTGGAAAAAACACATGTAGGCTGCTGAGCTTGTCTGATGCTTTAAGTACTGCTATTCAAAATGAAGACAAATTACTAAAGAGGGCGCCAGAGATCAATAGGCTAACCAGAAGATAAAAACCTGTTCCCGACCCTGCTGCTGCTAGTCTTCGCAGATTCTGCCATTAAGTCCCTGAAGTTGCTAGTAATAGGCTACACCATGGGTCAGCAACCTTTTCAATATGGAGTGCCACATTATCGTACCATTTCAACTGATCTGCGTGCCAGTTATGATTTTCATATGAACATTTGTGGCACAATTTTAAATGTATAATAAAGTCTTCATATCTCAAAATCAATGTCATGATAATCAAAATGATATCTAAATAAAAATGATACAAATCTAAAAGTAGCTTCTATTGCAAATATTTAAAAATTGCCTAAATAAAGCAAACAGAAGCCCACAGGTAGAAAATATCCTGGAAAAAAATGAATATCCTATAAAATCAAAGGCTAAGCATGGCTTATCTGTAACGAACTTGCAAAATTGTATCAACTCTTAACTTGATCCAGTGCAAAGCTGGTGCTAGCAAATTTGCAAAACTGTATAAAAAAATTCTGGTCCCTCAAGGGTATCCTGTCCCAGTGAGCTCCAGACAGACATATACTGCTGTAAGCCATTTTGTGCAGGGGATAAGGATAATCAGGTAGGCCTATTTTATGATGTTTCCGTCTGATCAGAGCATGACATATTTTCCCCCTTTCATGCTGAGTGGTAATCAATAGGGAGAGAGCATGAAAGATTACAATGAACTATTATCATTCTAAATGGATGTAAAAACAGAGACTTTGTTTACTTGCCGTTCGAGGTAAAGACAAATTAACTTTGAAAAGCTCCAGTGATGGCGAGTTAAGGCAAATCAGAAAGAGTATTAAGATCCCCAAATGGGCACATTTATAGGTCTACATTTGTGCGCAGGCCAGGTAGACTAGTCCTACTTCTATATGCGTAATCAGGTGTCCTTACTCACGATTGACAGGAGCGCTCCAAACAAAAGACAAAGAATTAATTTGACAACTCTTAAATGGAAATAAATAAACCAAAACTTAGTGTAGGCTAGGTTGTGCGCTCTGCAAACAACGGGTCCACTCCTACAATAACAACGGTAAGACTATAGAAAACACAAGGTTTTCTAGAAATATTTAAGCAATTAAATGCGGCACTAAAATGAATGCATTTCAATGAGAAATTCCTTTTTCTTTACCCTTTGTGGGTGGAGCCGAATCTGTTGCTAGCGTAGTAATTTTCCATATTTTTCTACATGGAGGATTTTAAACTCATTTCCTGAATTGACAAAACATTTCAACTGAATTTGCCCCTAAGAGCATCCAAGAAGCATTGGTTCGGGTGCCAAATAGGAGACTTTACTCCCAAGCTCATTTGGAGCCTATCAGTCCTGAAAGTTTGCTTTGCTGTGCTTCTTACGCCCTCTGACCTTGAGTGCGTACATACAGTGGGAAACTGATCTTGTGCCTTCAACTCCACTGCGCTCTCCACTCAATCAACAGGAAAACAAACTCAGCTCAATATAGCCTTTGGCAGACGGTGCTTCACCACAGCATGTTAATCTTGTGCTTACAAACCACTCCCCTGCCTAGACATTAGATAATATCAAACATTACTTCAGGTTCTAACATTTCACTAATAAGGATATACAATAATAAAAAATAAAAAACGTATTTAAAATCAGTCTAGTTATCACATGACACTATATGGGAAAATGTTTCACTCAATAAAAACTGATAGAGATTCACAAGACAGGCAAAAACAGTTATGTAGAGGGGATAATTCATACTGGTGCACCAACTGCCTCAGGACTGTCCAATGTCCATCTAAGCTGCCAGGGATGGTGATGGAAAGGAGAGCCTAATCCAACACCAGGAGGAGAGCTAGCCAAGCAGAGAAATCCCCTGGCCTGATGGACAGCTGGTTTAGGCTGTGGTAATCTGAACAGACACACATTCAGCAGGTTTAAAGGGCAGGACACCTCAACGCATCTGCTGCAAGCATCCGGTCACAAGATAGACCTAGGCCCCACTATGGGGTACAGGTCTATCTTGTGATCAGATTCTTACTGGACATAGGCATAGGCCTACCCAGGGGCTCCAAGAAGCCAAGTTATTCTAGCGTCCGCCTTTTTCTGTTTAGAGAACCTCTGGGGTTAGCCTGGTTCGTTTAATTCTGCTGCGAACACATTGGTTTCTGGCCTTTTGGACGTCCTGTCCTAGGCTCATCTGACCAGATTTGGTTATGCTTGGCCCGTTTGCGTCACAAAACAATCCTCTAGCAACAACAATCTCACATGGCAGGAGGCTGTGCACTCGAGTGACTTTATTTTCCTTTCCTGACATTCCCTCAAATGCTAAGGTACCATTAAAAGCTTGCCTGCAGATAAAACTCATTAACTAGCTGTCTGACATAAAAGTAATTGAAGAGAGAGAGGAGATGACATTCAGTAACATAGCAGGCAGTTAAACATTCTGATATTCATTTTAAAACAATTAAAAAAAGATTAGGCCTAAATGTAATAGAGTAGTTTGTAGAATCTAAGTCAATAGCACCAGCGTGGACATGGCCTAGTTATAGCTCTCCATCATCAGAGCATCACTGCTGCTGACCTTCAGATCCCACATATTTGCAGTACTTCACAATCTCAAGCTGGTGTTAGCTTTATTGAGGTGGGCCATTTTCATTCAGCTTGGCATTGATTAATCCGAATAAAATGAAATTGCAGAGGACAACAATGCATTTTAATCACAATATTATTGTTGGATGAGGGAGACTTGTGTTGCTTTCGCATTGCAAACTATTCTTAGAGATCATTCCATCATATTTCAGGCATCCACCATGCAATAAATAAGCTTGGTGTTTTTCTTTAGAGGCCGTGTCAGAAGTTAATCAGATGTCTAAAGAAAATAGCCAAATTAAAAACTCAATCACTCATAGAAAAAAAAAGTGTCAACCCAGAACAAGAAAAGCATCAAATTAGCATGCAACTGTGGCATCCTGTTGATGGTGACCACTGAATATGCTTAAGCTAGTTAAATAACATGCATTGCTAGATGAAGAACCGTCAGCACCTTTGTGTGTGAATTTTATATACTTTTTTAAAATTCGGATAATCAAAAAATATAAACTGGTGTGGATTGTTCTCCATCCATCCTCTCCTGATTCAGACTATACCAATTTCATGGCATCCTTGGTTCAATAGCTACTGACGAGAGAAAACCGAATATCCAATATAAAACAACCTTAAAATTACCTACCAGCTCTCTAAAAAGTCGGGTAAACAATACTAAAGATGTTTTATAACGTATAACTAGCTTTATTCCTGTGGCTGTGTGTGTCTAAAATTTCAAGCAGCTAAAGGACAAACCTCACAGACAACCGTCATTCTATTCAACGTTCTGGTTTGCAAAGGAAAGAACATTTACACGGTTTTGTAGCTATTAATTTCAGGCTGTTTACATAACAATGTGTGTATTACAGTCTGATTAAGACTAGCCAATTCACTGTGTAACGTTTACTAAATTGCAATAGAAAAAATAAACTATTGAATAAGCATTTGTGAGAAAACGAAAATGCTAAATTGTGGTCATGTCTAACATTCGTATTAGCTAACACGAAACCGAAATTAAACCAATCTCTGGCAGGACTGACCGTGGAAAGCTAGCTAGCTTTCTGGTTAGCATATACTAAAATGTTAGCAGGCTAACTGGCAGAAGCTGCTTTTCACCTAGTTAACGTTAGCTAGCATCAAATCCTTGGCAATGGGTTAAATTAAAACAAATGAACATCGCTAGTAGGCGTTTTAGCACATTCATACCCATCAGCCTGCGGACGTGACTCCAGAATAATGCAATTATCTAGTCAAACAAAAACACCTGTACAAATAATTAGGAAATGTTAGCATGCTAACAATGTTAGCTAAACTGGCGAGCAAATGTTGTGAACCTACCAGATTAAATCCAACAGGAACGGAGAGCGATGACCATCAATTATCGTTTTGAGTTTTTAAATTGAGGTCTTAACGGACGACAAATTTTATCAAAATGAAACAGATATTTGCTAAACAAACAATTGATAACATAGCTAGCTATTTGAAAACAATTCGGTTCCCGTTTGTTGAAATTCAGATACCGTTTGTAGTTCGTTGCTATAACGTCTCAGCTCACACCCACAAGAGATGAAGCTGCCAAATTTTGTCCCCGCCTCTCCCATTGCTCGGGGTTGTATTAATTGGGCACCAAACTTAATCAAACATACTAAAACAGGGAGGGACTTTATGGAATTGTCCAATAAAAATAGCTTATTTTCGTGTTCCGTCGAAAAATGTTTTAAACGTTTTTCTACGTTGTGTTTTAATGAATACCACCAGTAAAGCAAGCGGAAAACTTCCTCATCCATCCACATCGCATCTCACATCTCTAGAAGCAAGAATGTCAGATACAGTAGCAGTTTATGATATAGCATATGATATAATCGCTAGCTACATGTTGCCATTACATATTTTGAAGAGACAGTCACAGTGCAGACAGCTAGATGTTTCATTAGAAATGTTTTCAAGGTAAAATTACATAAATTAAAGTGGTTTACAAACAACCTTCCATGTGAATAAATACTCAAGTTATCACCTTGTCTATACAATCGCAGCAGTTCACAAATCATATGTTGATCAAATTAAAACAAATGGCTTGAAAATAATGATTAAAACATACATAGCATGAACATGTTGGCTACTGCTCATTCCCCTTTTTGGCTAAATTATTTGACTTTTCAGACTGTTCCAACCTGAATATCGTGGATAAATGTATTCAAAATTATTTAAAATGTTCAAACAAAGATTACTTTATCTGATACGATGCATCTTGGATTTGAAATTTGGGACTGTCCATGATGATCGAAAAGAAAGAGTTTGTGCGCCATCTACTGGGAGAAATACTACAGATTGTTTTTGCTGTTGTGGCTCTTGCTCGATAACAAGGATGTGATGTGATAGCCAGAACGAGCTGTGGCTCAAAGCAGACAAATACACATTTTTAGTCAGACATTCACGTTTGCCGTATAGAGTTCAAATATCAATACATCTTCAATTGAATAACACTGCGTGTAAGGTGCTTGTCAGAACTGTAACGATTTTACACTTTCGTAAGTATAAACTAGTAGTAGTCATTGCTCTTGCTCGAGAGAACAAATTCTGGATGATTCGATACGTCATCGTCTCACTGGCTCGTTCTCTGGAGAGCTTTCATTGGCTATTGCTGATCGCCGTTCTCAAATCTTGTGGCGCATATCTCACACTACAAGAGCGTCGCTGATTTTGTGCGGGAAAAAATCAAGCATGCTTGAAAATATCGGGATGTCTGTGACTGCTCAAAGACGGGATCGAAAGCTCTCAGATGGCGGCTCTTTGAGCCGCTTACATTAAACGATCGACGATGACGGCCGAGCGTCCCGAGTAGGAAACAACATGCCCATTTTGTGTCTGATCTCAAAAACATGTCTGGGACTGTTAAATCGGGGACAAAATCGGGTAGTGTACAGCCAGCTTTTAGACAACCATCATCTTTCTATGACAAAATATATTCTTCATCAGTGTCTCTATCAGAGGTAAACGGCCAAACGTGTTTCATTTTTGTTGTTTTATTGGTGGCCACAGAATTACATGTAGTGTTTGTGATGCAGACATTTCTGCATTTCTCAAATCAAAATCAAATCACATTTTATTGGTCCATACATATGTTTAGCAGATGTTATTGCAGGTGTAGTGAAATGATTGTGTTTCTAGCTCCAACAGTGCAGTAATATCTCATAATACACACAAATGTAAAAGTAAAAACATGGAATTAAGAAATATTAAGATGAGCAATGTTGGAGTATGGAGTATACATACATATATATATATATATATATATATATATATATATACAGTACCAGTCAAAAGTTTGGACAATCCTACTCATTCCATAGCTTTTCTTTATTTTGACTATTTTCTACATTGTAGAATAATAGTGAAGACATCAAAACTATGAAATAACACATGGAATCATATAGTAACCAAAAAAACAGCTTCACCTGGAATGCTTTTCCAACAGTCTTGAAGGAGTTCCCACATATGCTGAGCATTTGTTGGCTGCTTTACCATCACTCTGCGTTACAACTCGTCCCAAACCATCTCAATTTGGTTGAGGTCGGGGATTGTGGAGGCCAGGTCATCTGATGCAGCACGCCATCACTCTCCTTGTTGGTCAAATGGCCCTTGCATAGCCTGGAGGTGTGTTTGGCCATTGTCCTGTTGAAAAACAATTGATAGTCCAACTAAGCACAAACCAGATGAGATGGCGTATTGCTGCAGAATGCTGTGGTAGCCATGGTGGTTAAGTGTGCTTTGAATTCTAAATAAATCACAGTGTCACCAGAAAAGCACCATCACACCTCCTCCATGCTTCACAGTGGGAACCACACATGAAAGAGATCATCTGTTCACCTACTCTGCATCTCACAAAGACACAGCGGTTGGAACCAAAAATCTCAAATTTGGACTCATCGGACCAAAGGACAGATTTTCACCAGTCTAATGTCTATTGCTTGTGTTTCTTGGCCCAAGCAAGTCTTTTATTATTGGTGTCTTCAGTAGTGGTTTCTTTGCAGCAATTCAACCATGAATGACCTAAACTGCTACAGACCTACAGTGCCTTGCGAAAGTATTCGGCCCCCTTGAACTTTGCGACCTTTTGCCACATTTCAGGCTTCAAACATAAAGATATAAAACTGTATTTTTTTGTGAAGAATCAACAACAAGTGGGACACAATCATGAAGTGGAACGACATATATTGGATATTTCAAACTTTTTTAACAAATCAAAAACGGAAAAATTGGGCGTGCAAAATTATTCAGCCCCCTTAAGTTAATACTTTGTAGCGCCACCTTTTGCTGTGATTACAGCTGTAAGTCGCTTGGGGTATGTCTCTATCAGTTTTGCACATCGAGAGACTGACATTTTTCCCCATTCCTCCTTGCAAAACAGCTCGAGCTCAGTGAGGTTGGATGGAGAGCATTTGTGAACAGCAGTTTTCAGTTCTTTCCACAGATTCTCGATTGGATTCAGGTCTGGACTTTGACTTGGCCATTCTAACACCTGGATATGTTTATTTTTGAACCATTCCATTGTAGATTTTGCTTTATGTTTTGGATCATTGTCTGCTGAAGAAAAGCAGGCCCAAACCATGATGCTGCCACCACCACCATGTTTGACAGTGGGGATGGTGTGTTCAGAGTGATGAGCTGTGTTGCTTTTACGCCAAACGTAACATTTTGCATTGTTGCCAAAAAGTTCAATTTTGGTTTCATCTGACCAGAGCACCTTCTTCCACATGTTTGGTGTGTCTCCCAGGTGGCTTGTGGCAAACTTTAAACGACACTTTTTATGGATATCTTTAAGAAATGGCTTTCTTCTTGCCACTCTTCCATAAAGGCCAGATTTGTGCAATATACAACTGATTGTTGTCCTATGGACAGAGTCTCCCACCTCAGCTGTAGATCTCTGCAGTTCATCCAGAGTGATCATGGGCCTCTTGGCTGCATCTCTGATCAGTCTTCTCCTTGTATGAGCTGAAAGTTTAGAGGGACGGCCAGGTCTTGGTAGATTTGCAGTGGTCTGATACTCCTTCCATTTCAATATTATCGCTTGCACAGTGCTCCTTGGGATGTTTAAAGCTTGGGAAATCTTTTTGTATCCAAATCCGGCTTTAAACTTCTTCACAACAGTATCTCGGACCTGCCTGGTGTGTTCCTTGTTCTTCATGATGCTCTCTGCGCTTTTAACGGACCTCTGAGACTATCACAGTGCAGGTGCATTTATACGGAGACTTGATTACACACAGGTGGATTGTATTTATCATCATTAGTCATTTAGGTCAACATTGGATCATTCAGAGATCCTCACTGAACTTCTGGAGAGAGTTTGCTGCACTGAAAGTAAAGGGGCTGAATAATTTTGCACGCCCAATTTTTCAGTTTTCGATTTGTTAAAAAAGTTTGAAATATCCAATAAATGTCGTTCCACTTCATGATTGTGTCCCACTTGTTGATTCTTCACAAAAAAATAGTTTTATATCTTTATGTTTGAAGCCTGAAATGTGGCAAAAGGTCGCAAAGTTCAAGGGGGCCGAATACTTTCGCAAGGCACTGTATATCTATCCTACCCTGCCTTTCTAAGGTCTTCGAAAGCCAAGTCAGATTACCGACCATTTCGAATCTCACCATACCTTCTCTGCTATGCAATCTGGTTTCAGAGCTGGTCATGGTTGCACCTCAGCCACGCTCAAGGTCCTAAACGATATCTTAACCGCCATCGATAAGAAACAATATTGTGCAGCCGTATTCATTGACCTGGCCAAGGCTTTCGACTCTGTCAATCACCACATCCTCATCGGCAGACACGACAGCCTTGGTTTCTCAAATGATTGCCTCGCCTGGTTCACCAACTACTTCCCTGAGAGAGTTCAGTGTGTGGTTGCAATGCTGTGAAAAACAGAAGTGCTGTACTAGAGTACAAGTGTATATTTTTTGCATGGTGACTCTTATTTTGAAAAAAACTATCCACGATTGAGTTGCCAGCATAATATCCTGCTGCTGGAAGACCGCTAATCCCATCCCAGTTCATGGAGCACATAGCACCTATGGATAGCCTAAAATATCAATCCATAGGTTGTCTGAAAGCTCATAGATGTGTGGAGTGAAAATATCTTGATTTAGTAATTGAGATAAAATATCAAGGAAACAATGAAAGGGCTGTTTTCAGACAGTTTTTTTTATTGCTGTGCTTGTTGATTCACACTCCTTGGAATATTTTGAATGTGTGCTTGGTGAGTCAGTCCAAACACAGATACTTAACATTTGTTACCGAATGAACATTTAAATAGCAAAACAGTAACACAATAAATTACACTAGAAAGTCTTAGAATAATTCTCACAAAAAGAATACAACATTTGTATGTATATATTAAACAAGAGGAATGCACATTCTTTGAAGAAAATGTATATTGAGCATTCTGTTTGGTGAAATAAAAAGTCAACTGTCATTGTAGCGACGTATATCAATAGCTTACAAAACAGTCACACCTTTTCAAAGGTCATCATTCAAAAAGTGTTGGATAATATCATGAACATGCTCTATAATTAACCACTTTATGAAACAATTTCATGATTGAATGTCTTGATTCTTATGAGGGTTACAATGAGATATTTCTTAAAATGTTTATTTTCCATAGGTAATGATGAAGACTTTCTTCTAAAATTAAACATGTTGATGAACTCCAGTCTTTGTAGAATACACCATAAGAAAACATCAGGACAAGGATACAAATGAGAGTAAATGGGAAACTTATAATACCATTGCTGTTTACAATTGTTCATATCAGGTACAGAAAATATATGTCTTACAAGATCTAAATGAACAGGTTGACTTTATATACTGCTCATAATAAACTACAACTTAATGATTGCATATGGGAATGGCATGGCACCAATGAAATCTAAAATGACTACACATTGACCTGGGTGTGTTTTTCTTGTGTCCAATTTCTCTTCTTTGAATGGACTCAAATTTACAAAATTATTGACATACATTTGGGTGCTTGGTCTGAGTAATTAATAATTCCCTTCATCACATTCCCTACACATGTATGCTGTGTTTAACACTTCTGGAAGCACACCAAGATACAGAAGTACCAGTATACAATAACAAGAATACCATGACCCCTTATGGTTACAAGACAGCAACATACAATAGTCCTTGGAACAAACAGATGGTTCAAGGGCAAACATCTCCTATCCAAAAAACAACATGGGCCAGATTCATCAAGGACCTTTCTCACAGCATTTCCTGCATTATCCTATTCCACTGGTAAACAGCCTTGAACGTTGGCATTGGAGAAATACTACCATTATTACAGTTGAAATGACTTAAGTGAGTAACAATAATTAGCCTGATGGCCAACTAAAACGGCACCAGCAAACTAGAAATCTCATATGCGTGATAAATCTCATTCCAAGACGAAGTACTGATTGCGCGGAGATTAGGTCTTGTACTTCATAAAAACAGTCTTATTAATGGCGTTTTTTTTCCACTTTGTGCACATAATCCATGGTTTAAGCTTCATACACCCTGCTAAGAGAGAAGGGAAAATGTTGTTAAATACAGCCAAATATACAGTACATGATTACTTAGCTATATAGATTCCTATAACCACACTTTCCATAGCGGGAGAAGCTACACGGACACACCTGGTGCCCAAATTGATGACGCATGTCGCATTGTGAGAGTCGACAAATGGATTCGGTTCAGTCTGTTCAGTCAAATGTGTGTGATATATATATATATATATAATAAAAACAAAAACATTTTTTTAAAGTAGCTAGACATTAATGCCATAGTTTTTTTGTGTGAAAATCACTACAATAAATGTGCCTTAACAGTCACCCTGGCCTCTAGTAAACTGTTCAGTCTATCCATATTACCGGAGCGTCATCTTATTCTTTGTATTTCTATGGCAGATTCGCAGCTACAATTTATGGAAAACACTTGGCGATAATAGATGGCGAAGTGAAAGATAGTGGTTTTCCCTACCCATCTGTGGTGAAGTTCCCTAAATGCTTATGACAAATCCAGCTCCAGAACCAGCCATAGCCTAGCCAGCTTACTAATATTTTGAATATGCTGTAGCAGCAACAGATATCATTAGCTAGGTAGATAAGGTTAGCATGTTAGCTAGCTACACTGACAGCTGTCAGTTACTTATTGTTATTTCTCCACTCAATGTGGAAATCACCACAACGTTCCCACCCCCCCAATTCGTGAATATGTATTAACAGCCTGCATCATTCTTCGGAGGTAGAACCTAAACAAGAATTTCAGTAATTGCCCTCTGGTGGGGGCCATTCAAATCATGGAGTGGGATGACCTCTCACCTATGCTTATCCTTCCAGATCCGGAACCACTTGACCAGGTTTTTGGTACTCTGCAGTTTAGGGTGCAGACAGTACTCCTGACCTTTGAAGCGCGCCACGTTCTCCATGGTGACACTGAAGAACAAAAGGAGAGAGTGTAAGAGAAACCAGCTAATCCACATTACTGCATGAACAGGTTTTAAAAACAGCACTGGGTATACATGATCTCGGAGCCTGGCTAGATGAACCCATTGACATTCAGAGCAGCAGTTGGAGAGACCGTCTGTATGGCATTTTTGAGCCAGCCGTGACATGTGCGGTGTGTTGTGCCCAGAGCTCTGCAGGGGCTTCTCAAAGCAATCTCTTATAGTTTGTCTGCTTCTTAATTAATTATTCACCTGCCCAGCCAACAGAGGCCTTGGATAATTTCTAACTCTTGGTTGGAGTTGGAGGCACTGCTGTGACAGTGGAGGTGGCCCCGCAGAATGTTAAATTCTGAGACGTGAGCCATGCCAGCCAACAGAGAGAAGGGGCACTGTTTCCGGAGCCCGCTGAGTCTCATTTTTCACTTAGGTCAGTGGCCAGCAGCCACTATTTTATGCAAATAGACCAGCTTTAACTGTTTGGTGTTCAACTAAAATGTATCACATTGGCCCCAGGATATAAGATCAGTTTAATGGTCTAAGGAGCCAACCAATCTTTGTTGGATGGACCCTAAGGCCTTTTGATAAAATCAAGAGCAATGTAATGTAATCCATGACAGCGGGACAAAAGAAACATTTGAATTCATGGTTTGGGTTTTTCTGTTCATGGGAACACATCTATGCAATACCTCAAGTGAACTACAGATGGCAAAAGAGTATGTGATTATTATTTTATTTTTTTACAAAAGTAAGCACCACTTCCACTGAAAATGACTCAAACATGAGATCAGCATCTATTTTGGAAAGGGAAAGCAACAGTATAGGGCAATTCAACTCCATTTTGAACCCTTAGAAAGTCACTCATATCTGAAGAGGTAAAGTCCATATTGGATGCCTATTGATTTCTCCCACCGGAGCAGCATCTGTTGTCAAACTGGGAAAGCTGTTCTGACTGTGGCATCTGGTGGAAATCACAAATTTCCTGGTTGCAAAAATTCTACACGGTTCGCTCAATTTCAGTTTGTGAGAGACAACAATCACTGAATAGTGTAGGGAATCATTGTACCATCTAAATCTCAGTGAAATATATGTTTAATAACAATAAATATAGTTTTTACAGCTGTTTTTACAACTCAACTTTCATTTTGGTGTACAGACTTCAAACAGATGTAAAAACAGTATTTTTTTGTTATCGGAAATTATATTTCACAGTGATTTAGATGGTACAATGATTCCCTACACTATTCTGTGCTTGTTTTCTCACATAAACTGGAGCGAAAAGTGTGGAATGTTCGCAACCACGAAATGACAGTGACTTCCACTAGACAACAGCTATAAAGTCCAGCAGGAGAAATCAATAGGCGAATATCACAGCCAATCACAACACTGGCAGGTAAGTAATACTGTGAAACACTATCCTGCCACTATTAGTACTAGATATACACTATTCAAATTCCCCAAAATACTAAGTGTTACACCTTTAAGCTAATAGGTTCTCAAAATATCAGTTCAGATTCCATATAAATATATGAAAAGGTCAATCAGCTGCTTTGATATAGTATGATATTAGAAAATTAGAGTGAATATTTATTAAAAAGTTTGTGCATTTGGTAAACAAACTGAATAGCACAAGGAGCGACTGACATCTGAGACAAGAGGACAAAAGCATTGTAGGGAGAGAGAGAAAGCAGGATAGAAATGATCCACAGAAATGACTCACAATATCATCTTCTCTTGGCAGAAAGGATGTTTGGGTTTGATCTCCAGCTTTTGCACATCCTTGTAGCGAATCTTTGGCCCTTTTCTTGTGCACCTGCACTTGTAGGCTGTCAAAATTTAATAAAAACAGACATTACAATTACAATAAAATGGAGGTCAAATGAACACGTTGGTCTGAACATCAGTAGATCTATATTTTCTAATGAGAATAACGGATCAGTTATGACTTTCGACTTCACAGTGTCAGGCGTAGTTCTTAACCTGTATGAAAAACGAACAAAGAGAACGAGAACGATTGAATAGGCCTGTAATTGTAAAACATTCAACCTTATTGTTGTCTCCACTGTAAATCAAGGCTTGTGGATTCACACCGCCACTGGGACTGTTTAACACGCATGCAGGTGGTCAGGTGAACCGCTGTAGCAGGCTCATGCTTACTTTGAAACGTGTGACCCACATCTTCAATGCTCCCTCATCAAAAGTCATCTCCAATTCCTCAACACCGGGCATTACAGTTCTCATCAACCACGCGAACCAAACAAATCAGATAAGGAGCAACGCATAAAATGCTAACAACCATCATTAATTTGGTGAAATGTAAAACCTTTAAAAGGATAACATTTATACAACGTCGCCTGGCTTCAGACTGTGGCTGAGTGGTTAACGCAATAAAAACGAACAAAGCGACAATTGTACAAAACAAAAACAGTAATATAACTGTTATGAACAATAGCCTATACGGTTGCCAAAAGGGAGTAGATTTGGAGATTACAGGAGCATACATTACAGGAGCATACATTACAGGAGCATACATTACAGGAGCATACATTACAGGAGCATACATTACAGGAGCATACATTACAGGAGCATACATTACAGGAGCATACATTACAGGAGCATACATTACAGGAGCAATTCGGCTGCACAACGTTTTTTTTTTACTCATTTACCATCAGATTAACATGTTTAACGGCTGAACACATACTATTTCCGATAAATTTCAATAGGGTCTGGCTCCTTCACATAAGTTTTACATTGCTCAAATATAAATATACATTTACCTTCTGTGTGGAGGGAATATAAGGCAATAACGAACAAAAGCAACGCTGCTGTTGTACAACGATGCATCTCGTCTGCTGATAAGGAACCTCAAATTCGGACCTCCCGGCTGGTTACCCCAACGAAACCTCACTCAATCGACAAGATCTTGGTATTCGCCCTTTAATTTGAGGAGATGACAAGAGGAACAATGTTTGATTTCTATTCTTCCGAATACTCTTGAGTTTTCACCAACTCTGTAGGTCCAGAGAGCTCAGATCAGAAACGTCATTCGAACTTCACGCTGCTTGCCGTCTTTCCCAATATGTTGTTGAGCAGCAGCTTTTAAAAACCCTCTCTGTCCCATCTCATTACCATGCACAGCGAGCCAACGAATCAAACACTTGTACAAGAGAAGTGGGATACATAAAAGAGAGGAAGGAGTGGAAGTTTAGATACCAGTTGATTAGAGTTACTATGCTGATTATCAAAGTTGCCTGGGACAGAGCGCAATTTACTCAAATATTCGAACAATGTAAGATCATTTGTGCATAGCCCAGACATTGCCTATGATTTTCAAACATTTATATTCAGGCTATTCAGATTAATTGAATCTCCTGACTTCAGACCCTAGACATGGCATGATTGTGGGCAAACGTCTTATAATCACAGTGGTGGTGAAATAAATATTACATTGGGACCATCTCCGGACTTTCTGGCAACTTAGGCACTTCAGAGGTATTGTTTAAGTTCTTTAGAATCAGACACTGACACATCTGGAAGTAATATGATTGATGGAGGGGGACCTTTAAATAGAAATGGATGGGATTACATTTGTACTCAATTAATTGTCACCATTCTGTTTTCTTCCATAAGGTAAACTAGTGCTGTTGTATTTGAGAATCTATCAAAAACAAAATTATTGTTTTCAAAAGAGGATCTTAAAGTCAGCTCACTGAAGCCATGGTTCTTATAAAGTCCTAATGAAAAGTGACAGACTGTAGACGTGTTGGCAGATTGTGTCTTGGTTGTAATTATTATTATTGTTGTTATTATTTTTATATATGAATATTTTTTGAATCAAAGTTATTTGGAACATTTGTGGACGAACAATGTTAGTAGGGTGACATAAATGAATGCACCCATTGGTTCTTTGCAGATTACCATGCAGAGTAGTTCCTTGTAAAAGATAGTCATGAGGAGAACATTTTACCCCACCCATTCATGCTACAATAATTTTGGGAACAAAAAGCCTTCATCAGAATATACCCTTTTGCTCATCAGCCAATCCTCTCCTCCCATCTTTCATCACTCATACCAGCCTCCCTCTTTATTCTCTCAAAAGCTGTGTGGAAAGTAAAAAGTGAGCAAATGAAATGTGAAGCAAACCTTACGTCATTCTTTGCAATCATAATGTAACATTTGCCCTGTTTGAGTTGATGCTGATCACAACGTGAAGACGTTGATGAAGATGGATTCCAATCAATTGGATAAGTCCAAATCAATTAAAGTGGATGTTTGTTGACCTGGTTCATGCATCTCCAAAGAAGGTAGTGATATCTACTCCATCCATTCAGGATGGATTTCAAGGGAAAATGAGGTTGTAAGTCAGTGGGTTGTTATTCAGTTTGTTATCCCAAAAGTAAAAAATGTCAAATACTACAGAACATTCAACAAGAGCATCAGTTGAGCACTTTAGTTGATTAAATCAAAATTATTTCTGCTCCAAAAATAGCTGTGTTTACATTTATCGGTTACACAAGATGCACAACTGTTTATGAAATTATAAACCCCCTATCTCATAGGAACACACCTGTATTGTGTCTGTGTGCTTTTGGCAATGGCCTATCCCAGATCAAATTCACAGCCCTAAGTAAACTTTATCCCAAAGTCAAACATTTAGTTCTATTCTCTGTCTTCCACTGGATGTGGTGTGGGGACTGATGGAGGGGCCCTGCCAGAGATAGCCTAAATGCAGCCCTTCGTCTGCCAAGAGACGGTCATGCCATGAAACCCAAACAGATCAGCCAAGCAACGGTTCAACGCTCTGGGCTCTCAGCAGCAGCAGCAGCAGCAGCAGCAGCAGCAGCAGCAGCAGCAACACCACTAAATAAGGAGGCAACCCGCACACAGCATTGTCATATGATGTGTCTCAAATTGCGCCCTATTCTTTACATAGTGCACTACTTTTGACCAGAACCCAAGTAGCTCACTATATAGGGAATAGTGTACCCATTTGGGAGGCAGACAGTCTCTCTGACCTGGGGAGTTGGAAGGCAAGGCGGGGAGAGATGGGGGGGATGGGTTCTGTCTCTCCAAACATTTGTTGTTCCAGTGAAGGCAACGATTTATCAAGCCTACACAGTCCATCTCGACCACAGACGCCTGTTTGCTAACCGCAAAAAGCACATTGGTTCACATTGATCACTGACAGACTCAGGCTTCCACTGGGACAGCACCAAGGCCTACATGTGTGACATCATATGAGCCTGTGACCTTCTGAGTCATTTTGAGGAAACACAATCAACTCCTGAAGAGGAGAGCTGTCGGATACTCATCATGTCTGATCCTGGTGATGGAGCCTCACTGATATACAGGGTCTGTCTCCTGGCGGCCCAATCAAAGTTGGCCATGTGGGTTGAGCCGCCTCAGACATCATTGAGTTGATATATGCTATGTGACTTATGCTGGCTCTCACCCCCCATGGATGACTTCTGTGATGACTGAAGCTCATTTACTGCATTTCTACACAATAAAACAAGTAAAAAATCAAATTGACTCCAGACATTATTACCTTGGCTGCTGTAACTTCATTCACCTCAGTCAACAGGGGACTTAACATTTTACAAACACATGTCATACAGCAATTAGCTGCTATGCACTATTTCAACACCGGGATCAAAAACTCTAATTTAGTTTCATGTCAAGTTAAACATCATTTACCTAGCCATCTACAGCCATCTTCCTCTGCACTGTTTTGCGCTGTTCACTGCATAGCTGCGTCAAAGCACCATCCATAGTCCTAAAGCCAGCCAGCTGGGCAAACAGCCTTCCCACCCTGCTCTGAGCCTACCGCATGGTCCTAAAGCCAGCCACTAATAACGCTACGCTGCATTTCCCTTTTAATCTTGATTGGAATGATTTGTTGGTGTTGAGCTAGGGCCATACCCAATTGACCCCCTGGCTGCTAGCCTACATTAATTTATACGGTGCAGTGTGAGTCCTGGGAGATATGAGTGAAATCAGCATCATGGCTGTGGCAGTGTGGACATTGGCAGGCGAATAAAGACGTTGGAGCCCCGTTCTAATTGGCCTGGGCCAGGAAGGGCCATAGATCATCCTGTCTGCGTCTCAAATGGCACCCTTAGGGCCAATAGGGCTCTGATCAAAAGTAGTGCACTATAAAGAGAATAGGTTGCCATTTGAGATGCAACCCCTGTCTGTCGGGGGAATTAGGGAGCAGGCCCTTGACTCTGCGTGATAGCCTTGTCCTTTACTGTGATTGGGACATTAGTTACCCTGGTGCCCAATATAGTCCAACAGGAGCCGGCCTGGTCATGCACCACACAGTGATAAGAAAGGCACGGTTCTGCCTGGCAGCTAAAGGCATGCAAATCAGAGAGAGGGGGGAGAAAAAGAGTGAATGATCATCTGTGTAGATAGAACATAATACTGGCTTGTGTTCTAAATTAGATTATATTAGGACAGGATATAATTAGATAACATGTAATTGTGTATTTTTATTTAATTTAAATTTTTTATTTAACCTTTATTTAACCAGGTAGGCTAGTTGAGAACAAGTTCTCATTTACAACTGTGACCTGGCCAAGATAAAGCAAAGCAGTGCGTCACAAACAACAACACAGTTACACATGGAATAAACAAACACACAGTAAATAATACAATAGAAAAAGTCTATATACAGTGTGTGCAAATGAGGTAGGATAAGGGAGGTAAGGCAATAAATAGGCCATATTACAATATAGCAATTAAACACTGGAGTGATAGATGTGCAGAAGATGAATGTGCAAGTAGAGATACTGGGGTGCAAAGGAGCGAAATAAATCAAATAAATAACAGTATGGGGATGAGCTAGTTGGATGGGCTATTTATAGATGACTATGTACAGGTGCAGTGATCTGTGAGCTGCACTGACAGCTGGTGGTTAAAGTTAGTGAGGGAGATATGAGTCTCCAGCTTCAGTGATTTTTGCAGTTCGTTCCAGTCATTGGCAGCAGAGAACTGGAAGGAAAGGCGGCCATAGTAGGATTTGGCTTTGGGGATGACCAGTGAAATATACCTGCTGGATTGTGTGCTACGGGTGGGTGCTGCTATGGTGACCAGTGAGTTGAGATAAGGCGTGGCTTTACCTAGCAAAGACTTATAGATGACCTGGAGCCAGTGGGTTTGGCGACGAATATGATTTTATGGACCACAAAATGATTTAATTGCAATTTGATTATACATAAAGTTATTTTGTTTATTGTGTTACATATTTGTACAAAACATTAGGAACACCAACCTAATATTGAGTTGCAAGCTGTCTTTGGAACAGCCTCAAGTCTGGGCATGGACTCTACAAGCTGTTGAAAGCATTCCACATGGATGCTGGCACATTTTGACTCCAGTGCTTCCCACAGTTGTGTCAAGATGTCTGGATGTCCTTTGGGTGGTGGACCATTCTTGATACACTTGGGAAACTGTTGAGCGTGAAAAGGTCAGCAGTGTTGCAGTTCTTGACAAACTTAAACCGGTCCGCTTGGAACCAACTACCATTCCCCGTTCAAAAGCACTTAAATCTTTTGTCTTGCCCATCCATTCACCCTCTGAATGGCGCACATACACAATCCATATCTCAATTGTCTCAAGGCTTAAAAATCCTTCATCTACACTGATTTAAGTGGATTTAAGGTGACATCAATAAGGAATCATAGCTTTCACCTGGATTCACCTGGTCAGTCTATGTCATGGAAAGAGCAGGTATTCCTAATGTTTTGTACACTCAGTGTATAGGTCCCATCAAACTGAAGCCATTAAAAGTAATAGTGGATGCTTGGGTGAATCACTGTGAGTCTGGGAAACTAAACTGAAGAAGTTCAGTTGAGGCAGGCCCAGCTTCAGGATGATATACCTGAGGGGGAATTTTAAATCCATGTTGGAAGCACAACTAGTATTGCCTTAGAGCTCCAATAAAACAAGGTAGATTGCTCCTACTAATGTTCAAATGTACAAAAATGTATATGAAATGTAGCCGTACACATCAACAGCCATTGTTTTATAGAATAACACAAAAAACATTTGTTCCCCACTACTACATACAAGTGTACGCGCCTACCAACACACACAGATCAGCTCAACAGAAAGCCTATGGCTTTCACTAGATGTCAACAGTTTTTAGAAATTGGTCAATGTTTTTCTTTTGAGAAATGAAGAAGTAGTGGTGTTCTTTGAACGTGTCACACTGAAGGTCTCTAGTCTTTTGGTGCGCGTGAACAGCAGCGCCCTCCGTGTTGTTTTTCTTCGGTATTGGAAACTTTTATCCCGTCTTAAATTTGATTGATTATTTACAGTTTAGGATACCTGAGATTGGATTAGGAATGTTGTTTGAAATGTTTGGATCAAGTTTGCAGGTAACTTATTAGATACTTTGTAGTCATGTTGGAACCGGTGTATTTCTGAATCAAAAGTGCCAACTAAATGGACATTTTGGGGATATAAAGAAGGAATTTATCGAACAAAACAACCATTCATTGTGTCACTGAGACATTTGGGATTGCAAAAAGAAGAAGATCTTCAAAGGTAAAGGCAAGTATTATATCGTTATTTCTGACTTTTGTGTCGCACCTGCCTGGTTGGAAAATGATTTTCATGTGCTGTCCTCAGATAATCGCATGGTCTGCTTTCGCCGTAAAGCCTATTTGAAATCTGACACAGCGGCTGGATCAACAAGAAGTTAAGCTTTATTTTGATGTATTACACTTATATTTTTGTGAATGTTGAATATGGATATTTCTGTAGTTTGAATTTGGCGCCCTGCAATTTCACTGGATGTTGTCAAATCGATCCCGCTAACGGGATTGGCACATTAAGGGATCACTAAGAGGTTTTAAGAATCACAGATAAATCTAAAAGACACATTGAAGTAAAAAGCAAAGGACTAAACTATACAGTACATTACATTCAAAAATGAGCCAAACAACCGGTAGGCGTACATGCGAAAAAAAACAATGAATAAAAAAGGGCCATAAAGGTTGTAGCTTTCCATTTTGAAGAGTTGCAGCCTCCTCGATGCTCCTCATGAGAAGTTAATAATTCTATTCTCCTTCCTGGCGAAATGTACTTGTCAGGTCCCTCTTAAATGCCAGCTGGACAAGCTGGGCTTTTTGTTGATGTAGTATGCTCTGTGTTCAGAGTCTGTGTTCACTGAGTATGTTGTTCAGGGTGGAGAACGAATTTTCACACATTGCTGTAGATGCCCCGAAAATGATAATAATGTTTCAGCATTGTCAGCACAGACAGCATTGTTGACAAAGGGCCTCTGTATCTTTGAAGAACACTGAGTGGGGTCCATTTGTTGTTGCTGGCTGTGGTGTCGATTTCACTTTCCAAGAATGTGCGAGGCTGCGAGCCACAATAAACTATGCTTCCATTGGATCAGTTTTTGCTAGATTCAACAGGTCGTCAGGCGCTAGTGTGTGGGGTAACGGAGGTGCTTGTGCTTGTTATGATGTTACCCTCATGCTGCTGGTGCTAGGCCCTGGCTCTTCTCGATCTTGTTGGTCAGCAGGCAGCCTGGGGGATGGGCGGGCATTCGATTTGATGCTAGGCTCCTCAACCTTGGTGGTTGGGCCTGCTGCAGGCTGGTCTGTGAGCTTGGCATCCCTCTCGACATGGTGGTCCTCAGATTTTTTGCTGTTGGCAGTGTTCAGCCATTTTCGGATATCCATGCTGCTGAAAGCTTAGCCAACTAGCTATAATTATTATTACCAAAATGTAATGAATCTAGTACCTACTAGCTGGCCTATTGTTAGCTGTAGCTGTCTGCAAAAGTGAACAACTTTCCCCCCTCTGTTAGAAAAAAAAACCTGCCCCTCGATCCAATGAGCTTCCTAAACAAAGTAATGAAGGCGGTACCTTATGATATTGCATGGCTAGCATGGCTGTCAAATCAGAATGCATTTTTGGATTTTAACTACTAAATATGACATTATTACTTCCCCCTCCCCCACCCCTCCTCAGATCATATAGCCTTTGTCCAGATCTGTGCTACTGGCAGGCCCAGCAGTGCTACATTGGCAAAACCGAGAAGGGAAATTCATATACCATTTGTTATGTTGATGGGGAAACAAAACTGGGGTGGCACACATTCTATCTGGGGGGTCCATGCCCGGCTTTGGCACCCTGTTAGAGACGGCACTGAATGGAGGATTCCACTATTGACGTGTCCATACAGAATTAAAATGTCAGGCAGATGTTGACAGTTAATTGCTGGCAATGAAGAAGCTCAGGTGATGGAAGTGTGTGTGAGTCAGATGGCCTTAGGCCTGTGGTTATGGGTGGTTGTCAGATGCCCTGTTTTCACCACATGAGTCCTACTACCACCAGAGAAATGTAGTTAGTTCAGAACACTGTTGAAGAACTCTCAACATTGAACAGATCACAGTTTTATTGATGATAGAATAAGCATTGTTTCAATTCCAGTAGCTAACAACTGTCGAACAAGATTGTGCACAACCATTTCAAGGTTTTGTCATTCTCAAATCCTGAAAATAACATGTATTAACCTGAAACATTTGTGTAATATTCGCTAAATCTTTATTTTAAGGTACATATATCAGGCAATAATTCAGAGTTTACACGTATGTATATACAGTACTCATTCAAAGGTTGTTTTTTTTAAACAATTTTTCTACATTGTAGATAAATAATGAAGACATTAAAACTATGAAATAACAGATATGGAATCATGTAATCATGTGTCAAACAAATCTAAATATATTTAATATTTTATATTCTTCAAAGTAGCTACCCTTTGCCTTGATGACAGCTTGGCACACCCTTGCCATTCTCTCAACCAGCTTCACCTGGAATGCTTTTCCTACAGTCTTGAAGGAGTTCTCACATGCTGAGCACTTGTTGGCTGCATTTCCTTCCCTCTGTGGTCCAACCCATCCCAAACCCTCCTAAGTGGGTTGAGGTCGGGTGATTGTGGAGGCCAGGTCATCTGATGCAGAACTCCATCACTCTCCTTGGTAAAATGGCCCTTACACCACCTGGAGGTATGTTGGGTCATTGTCCTGTTGAAAAACAAATGATACTCCCACTAAGCGCAAACCAGATGGGATGGCGTATCGCTGCCGAATGCTGTGGTAGCAATGCTGGTTAAGTGTGCCTTGAATTCTAAATCAATCACAGACAGTGTCACCAGCAAAGCGCCCCCACACCATCACACCTCCTTCTTCATGCTTCAAAGTGGGAACCACACATACGACGATCATCCGTTCACCTACTCTGTGTCTCACAAAGAAACAGTGTGGAACCAAAAATCTAAAATTTGGACTCATCAGACCAAAGTACAGATTTCCACCGGTCTAATGTCCATTGCTCGTGTTTCTTGGCCCAAGCAAGTCTCTGTTTCTTATTGGTGTCCTTTAGTAGTGGTTTCTTTGCAGCCATTTGACCATGAAGGCCTGATTCACACAGTCTCCTCTGAACAGTTGATGTTGAGATGTGTCTGTTACTTGAACTCTGTGAAGCAGTTATTTGGGCTGCAATTTCTGAGGCTGGCAAATCTAATGAACTTATCCTCTGCAGCAGAGGTAACTCTGGGTCTTCCTTTCCTGTCACGATCCTCTTGAGACTCAGTTTCATCATAGCGCTTGATGGTTTTTGCGACTGTACTTGAAGCAACTTTCAAAGTTCTTGACATTTTTTGGATTAACTGACCTGCATGTGATGGACTGTCATATCTCTTTGCTTATTTGAGCTGTTCTTGCCATAATATAGATTTGGTTTTTTACCAAATAGGGCTATCTTCTGTATACTACACCTACCTTGTCACAACACAGCTGATTGGCTCAAAACGCATTAAGAAGGAAAGAAATTCTACAAATGAACTTTTAACAAGGTACACCTGTTCATTGAAATGCATTCCAAGTGATATGTTATTCAAACATTATAAGTCACGTAGTAGTGGCCAATCCTTAATATCCTAATTATTCGCTTTAATAAAGGCATATTTAGAGTTAATAATGATCAAGTTACAAAATAAACAGACTCTTAGTAAGCTGTCTCAATGTGGGACTAATAAGGACATAGTACCTCAATAGGTGTTCCCTACTCAGAACTGACCATATTTTTACGTGTATAATTTTTTTCCAGAAATGACCTCATTGGCACACCTCCCCTCATATTCCATACAGCCACCATGCAAGTAAAACACTTGACGTATACAACTAGCAACTATACTTTCATGTACAATGAGTGGACAAAACATTAAGAACTCTTTTCATCACATATTTAACATGACTTACAGTGTTTGAATAACAAATCACTTGAACTGAAAAAATATATAAACGCAACATGCAGCAATTTCAACAATTTTACTGAGTTACAGTTCATATAAGGAAATTAGTCAATTGAAATAAATGCATTAGGCCCCGATCTATGGATTTCACATGATTGGGCAGGGGCGCAGTCATGGGTGGGCCTAGGAGGGCATAGGCCCACACACTTGGGAGCCAGGCCCATCCCCTGGGGAGCCAGGCCCAGGCCCAGCCAATCAGAATTAGTTTTCTCCCACAAAATGACTTTATTACAGGCAGAAATACTCCTCAGTTTCATCAGCTGCCCGGGTGGCTGTTCTCAAATAATCCCGCAGGTGAAGAAGCCAGATGTGGAAGTCCTGGGCTGGCCTGGTTACATGTGGTCTGTAGTTGTGAGGCCGGTTGAACGTACTGCCAAATTCCCTAAAACAACGTTGGAGGCAGCTTATTGTAGAGAAATGAACATATAATGATCTGCAAACAGCTCTGGTGGACATTCCTGCAGTCAGCATGCCAATTGCATGCTCCCTCAAAACTTGAGGAATCTGTGGCATGGAGGTCTGTGACAAAACTGCAAATTTTAGTGTGGCCTTTTATTGTCCCCAGCACAAGGTGCACCTGTGAAATGACCATGCTGTTTAAGCAGCTTCTTGATATGCCACACATGTCAGATGGATGAATTATCTTGGCAAAGGAGAAATGCTCACTAAAAGGGATGTAAAACACATTTGTGCACCAAATTTGAGAGAAATAAGCTTTTTGTGCATATGGAACATTTTTGGGATCTTTTATTTCAGCTCATTGAAACATGGGACCAACACTTTACATGTTTGTTGCATTTATATTTTTGTTCAGTATAATTAAGGCCTAATATGTGGATAATAAGACATAACAAAGCCATATAAGCTACTTATATAGATGTTTATATACTAACAAATTAGTGGCCAATATATGTGTACCTGAAAATAAAGTGTTACTTAATATTATGTTATGATTATGTTATTATGTTATTATGTTACTTAACATGCAAATGAGCAGTGTAAAGATTCCGCATGAGAGTATAGATTGTATATCTGAACCAGGTCAGGAACAGTGGAAAGAACGTAAGCAGACCATAATGTCCTTTGTATATGATTTGCACTGTCACATAAAATAGTTCTCTTAATAAACTCTTTCAACTCTCTAACAAAACAGTTTATCTTAGCGAGAACCATTTAAAATCCTTTTAACCAAATGCTCCCACATCTCATTCAACACATAAACAGAAGGAGGCTTTAGGACGTACCAGAAACCCGCAGCAGTGTTGATCTGTTCTATGCTACAGTACACCAGGCAGACGACAGACTGTACAGTCGTGGCCAAAAGTTTTGAGAATGACACAAATATTAATTTTCTCAAAGTCTGCTACCTCAGTTTGTATGATGGAAATTTACATGTACGCCAGAATGTTATGAAGAGTGATCAGATAAATTGCAATTAATTGCAAAGTCCCTCTTTGCCATGCAAATCAACTGAATCCCCCAAAAACATTTCCACTGCATTTCAGCCCTGCCACAATAGGACCAGCTGACATCTTGTCAGTGATTCTGTCATTAACACAGGTGTGAGTGTTAACGAGGACAAGGCTGGAGATCACTCTGTCATGCTGATTGAGTTCGAACAGACTGGAAACTTCAAAAGGAGGGTGGTGCTTGGAATCGTTGTTCTTCCTCTCTCAATCATGGTTACCTGCTAGGAAACACGTGCCGTCATCATTGCTTTGCACAAAAAGGGCTTCACAGGCAAGGATATTGCTGCCAGTAAGATTGCACTTAAATCAACCATTTATCGGATCATCAAGAACTTCAAGGAGAGCGGTTCAATTGTTGTGAAGAAGGCTTCAGGGCACCCAAGAAAGTCCAGCAAGCGCCAGGACCGTCTCCTAAAGTTGATTCAGCTGCGGGACCGGGCAGAGCTTGCTCAGGAATGGCAGCAGGCAGGTGTGAGTACATCTGCACACACAGTGGTGTGAAAACTTTTGGAGGATGGCCTGGTGTCAAGAAGGGCAGCAAAGAAGCCACTTCTCTCCAGGAAAAATATCAGGGGTAGACTGATATTCTGCAAAAGGTACAGGGATTGGACTGCTGAGGACTGGGGTAAAGTCATTTTCTTTGATGAATCCCTTTTCTGATCGTTTGGGGCATCAGGAAAAAAGCTTGTCCGGAGAAGACAAGGTGAGTGCTACCATCAGTCCTGTGTCATACCAACAGTAAAGCATCCTGAGACCATTCATGTGTGGGGTTGCTTCTCAGCCAAGGGAGTGGGCTCACTCACAATTTTGCATAAGAACACAGTCATAAATAAAGAATGGTACCAACACATCGTCCGAGAGCAACTTCTCCCAACCATCCAGGAACAGTTTGGTGACAAACAATGCCTTTTCCAGCAAGATGGAGCACCTTGCCATAAGGCAAAAGTGATAACTAAGTGGCTCGGGGAACAAAACATTGATATTTTGGGTCCATGGCCAGGAAACTCCCCAGACCTTAATCCCATTGAAAACTTGTGGTCAATTCTCAAGAGGAGGGTGGACAAACAAAACCCCACAAATTCTGACAAAATCCAAGAATTGATTATGCAAGAATGGGCTGCCATCAGTCAGGATGTGGCCCAGAAGTTAATTGACAGCATGCCAGGGCAGATTGCAGAGGTCTTGAAAAAGAAGGGTCAACACCGTAAATATTGACTCTTTGCATCAACTTCATGTAATTGTCAATAAAAGCCTTTGACACTTATGAAATGCTTAATTATACTTATTATACTTCAGTATTCCATAGTAACATCTGACAAAAATATCTAAAGACACTGAAGCAGCAAACTTTGTGGAAATTAATATTTGTGTCATTCTCAAAACGTTTGGCCACGACTGTACACATGCCGTGCCTTACGCCTCAGTAGATTTACATACATAATTCTCATCATTAATATGGCTGGGTTTTGGTGAGTGGGTTAATGCGTGATGAGAAGGACACTCACAAAGAATGTTATGTAAGTTATAGCTTATAGCAGCACATTTTTGCCAAGGATTTGTACTATTTTGAGGTTTTCTAAGTGAGCAGGTTGGTTGTTGAGGTTATGTAAGGAACCCTGATATAAAGTGCAATTCTTAAAACATACAGTGGAGTCCACATTTATCAGCTTACATATTTAGCTGAAATTGTAAATGCATCAAATATATACTTCATGGAACTCTGTGGTCACTGTTTACTTGAATTATATACACTTTACATAAAATCCACAAAGGAAATAGATACTTGATAACTTTTTTTATTTATTTCGCTTTTTGTTTTAGTTAGCTTTTTTCAGATCCAGAGGCAGGGTCAGTCAGATTGGCTTGGGTTGAAAAAGTCAGCTTTCCTCATGCTCCAGGTTTATTCATGTAAGTTAAGGAATCCAGGGCTGAATGTCATCCTGCCATGTCCCTGTACTTCTTATCATCAGGCTGTCAACAGTCCCAGATGGATGGTGATAACAGATTCGGGCAGCAGGAAGAACATTCTGTGGTATGTACAAAGAGAACACATGGAACATTTCTCTGGTATGTTCATAGGGATGTGTCCTTATCTGGGATGCCAAGTGTTTTTACTACTTTTACTGGTGTTTTGGGATTTTACTCTGTGATGCATTCCAGAATTAGGAACATTCCAGAATCATTCATGTCACTGAGAGAACCCCTTTGGCCCTCTGGAATATAACCAACACTTGTAAGACAGTAAGTGACTTGTGGTAGGAAGGACGTCATCTTAGTCCACTTGATCCTCCAAAACACATTCAAGTGATTAATGCAGCACCAAATCAGAGGTGAACTTTTTCTCAGAGGGTCCATTTCAGTTGTTTTTCCTGAACATGATTAATCTGTAAGTGTTTGTGTCAAGAAAGAGAGAGATGGTTTATTTGAACTGTGTATTGGGGGAGTGATGTAAACCCAGTGGTGCGATAAACCCATCTGCGTTGGAAACCTGCTGTCCAAACAGAGAGCTCTGGGTCCGTCAGAAAAGATGAAGGGAGCAGAGTAATTGACAGAGCGGAGAACAATGGGAAGGAATGGAGGCAGGGTGAGATTAGTGAAGGAGGCTCGTGGGAAAATAAAGCCCTGCAGGTTTCAGCTGTCACTGAGGCTGCCAGGCCAGAACCAGAACATCATCACACCACAATGTAAATAAACAGCAGTTTAAATAACCTGATTAACCCCACGAGGCCCAACGCCTCCCCGCATTATCTCCATACCACTGATGCTCTCAGGCTGCATGTGAAATGGCTATGGCCTCTGGTCAAAGTAATGCATTATATAGGGCATAGGTTACCACTATGACTCAATGTCTGTCTGCACTGGGATTTTGGCACCCTCGGTCATAGCAACATCTATCACTCCTTTCACTCAATAAGACCAATGTGTAGTCTTTCTGTCTGTATCTTCTCTGGCACAGAGTATGTCTTAGTATTTAGATCAGAGTCATTTTGGAGCTATTACATACAGTATGTGTGAATCACTTATCTTGGGTGTTCATCAAATAATCAACTGTTGCAAGAACAGCTGTGTCAATGTTTCTGAAGGATGATTTATTCTCAGAATATGAAAATTGCTGAATACTCAGAAACTATTTTCTTCAAAGTAATTAGGTTTCATAGATACAGTACATTCGGAAAGTATTCAGACCATTTGACTTTTTCCACATTTTTTACGTTACAGCCTTATTCTAAAATTGATTAAAAAATATATATAATTAAAAATATATATATAACAAAAATTAAAAATAAGTATATATATATATATCATCAATCTACACACAATACCCCATAATGACAAAGCAATAACAGGTATTTAGAATTTCTGCAAATTTATAAAAATACAAAAAATGAAATATTACATTTAGATAAATATTCAAACCCTTTACTCAATACTTTGTTGAAGCACCTTTGGCAGTGATTACAGCCTCGAGTCTTCTTGGGAATGATGCTACAAGCTTGGTACACCTGTATTTGGAGAGTTTCTCCCATTCTTCTCTGCAGATCCTCTCAAGCTCTGTCAGGTTGGATGGGGAGCGTCGCTGCACATCTATTTTCAGGTCTCTCCAGAGATGTTCGATCGGGTTCAGGTCCTGGCTCTAGCTGGGCCACTCAAGGACATTCAGAGACTTGTCCCAAAGCAACTCCTGCGTTGTCTTGGCTGTGTGTTTCGGGTCGTTGTCCTGTTGTAAAGTGAACCTTCGCCCCATTCTGAGGTCCTGAGCGCTCTGGAGCAGGTTTTCTTCAAGGATCTCTCTGTACTTTGCTCCGATCATCTTTCCATCGATCTTTACTAGTCTCCCAGTCCCTGCCGCTGAAAAACATCCCCCACAGCATGATTCTGCCACCACCATGCTTCACCTTAGAGATGGTGTCATGTTTCCTCCAGATATGACACTTGGCATTCAGATCAAAGAGTTCAATCTTGGTTCCATCAGACCAGAGAATCATGTTTCTCATGGTCTGAGAGCCCTTTAGGTGACTTTTGGCACACTCTAAGTGGGCTGTCATGTGCATTTTTACTGAGTAGTGGCTTCCATCTGGTGTGCTATACCATAAAGGTCTTATTGTTGGAGTGCTGCAGAGATGATTGTCCTTCTGGAAGGTTCTCCCATCTCCACAGAGGAACTCTGGAGCTCTGTCAGAGTGACCATCGGGTTCTAGGTCACCTCTCTGACCAAGGCCCTTCTCCCCTGATTTCTCAGTTTGACCAGGCGGTCAGCTCTAGGAAGAGTTTTGGTGGTTCTAAACATCTTCCATTTAAGAATGATGGAGGCCACTGTGTTCTTGTGGACCTTCAATGCTGCAGAAATGTTTTGGTACCCTTCCTCATATCTGTGCCACGACACAATCCTGTCTCAGAGCTCTACAGAAGATTCCTTCCACCTCATAGCTTGCTTTTTGCTCTAACATGCACAGTCAACTGTGGGACCTTATATAGACTGGTGTGTGCTTTTCCAAAGCATGTCCAATCAATTTAATATACTACAGATGGACTCCTATCAAGTTGTAGAAACATCTCAAGGATGATTAATGGAAACAGGATGCACTTGAGCTCAATTTCGAGTCTCATAGCAATAGGTCGGAATACTTATGTAAATTATTTTCAAAAATGTCTATAAACCTGTTTTAGCATTGTCATTATGGGGTATTGTGTGTAGACTGACGAGGGAAAAATGTATTTAATACATTTTAGAATAAGGCTGTAACGTAACAAAATGTGGATAAAGTCAAGGGGCCTGAATACTTTCCGAATGCACTGTACCTTACAAAAAGTAGGGACGTGGAACAGAAAACCAGTCAGTATCTAGTGTGCAACATGCAGCGCGACACATCTCTTTCACATAGGGTTGATCAGGCTGTTGATTGTGGCCTGTGTAATGTTGTCCCATGCCTCTTCTATGGCTGTGCGAAGTTGCTGGATATTGTCTGGAACTGGAACATCGATCCAGAGCATCCCAAACATGCTCAATGGGTGACATGTCTTGTGAGTTTGCAAGCCGTAGAAGAACTGGGACATTTTTAGCTTCCAGGAATTGTGTACAGATCCTTGCGGCATGGGGCCATGCAATATCATGCTTAAACGTGAGGTGATGGCGGCGGATGAATGGCACGACAATGGGCCTCAGGATCTCATCACGGTATCTCTGTGCATTCAAATTGTCATTAATCAAATGCAATTGTGTTAGTTGTCTGTAGCTTATGCCTGCCCATACCATTACCTCACCGCCACCATGGGGCACTCTGTTCACAACGTTGACATCAGCAAGTGATTGTGAGGCCGGTTGGACGTACTGCCAAATTCTCTAAAATGGCATTGTGGCTTATGGTAGAAAAATTAACATTCCATTTTCTGGCAAGAGCTCTGTCGGACATTCCTGCAGTCAGCATGACAATGGCACACTGTGGCATTGTGTTGTGTGACAAAACTGCACCTTTTAGAGTGGCCTTTCATTGTCCCCATCACAAGGTGCACCTGTGCTATGATCATGCTGTTTAATCAGCTTCTTGATATGCCACACCTGCCAGGTGGATGGATTATCTTGGCAAAGGATAAAAGCTCACTAACAGGGATGTAAACACATGTGTGCACAGAATTTGAGAGAAATACGTTTTTGTGTTTATGGCACATTTATGGGATCTTTTATTTCAGCTCATGAAACATGGGATCAACACTTTACATGTTGTGTTTATATTTTTGTTAAGTATATATGTAGCATGCATCAGAGACACTATCACTTGACTTTTTCGTAACTGGATTCTCCTCGCAAGTCTTATATTTCTTGGCCTTTGACTTTCCTAATAGCCTAGACCACCGCTCCACTCACTAGTGTATACGTTCACCATAAGCACAGTCACAAACAGTCTAAACTGATCTTATTATTAATGTAGACCTTCCTAAAACATATTACTGTAAGTCAGTATGATTTTGATTTCCTATGTTTCCTGCAGAAGCATTGCTAAATTAGTGTAAAGTAGTGTTATTTACCACAACAACAAAAAACATTGTAATCAGCCCAAATACACATAAAAGGATTGTACAGAAGACATTCTTAACCTAGAGTAACGCATTATCCAAAGAATCACAGAAAATGTCACACAGCTTACACCTTCAGCTGACCAAGAACAAATACCTGCAAGAATATCGTCTTAAAACAAAACAAATACTGCTCAGGGTGCAGATGATTTGAGCTCAGGCATAAAATCAGACACCTTTCTCGTTGATTTAAGCTCAACCTCGGCTAGGCCTGGGTGACCAATCCAGCGTCCAAGCAACTGCTATTGACCTGCTGTGGAAACTATTTGTGAAAGAGACACAAGGTCCAAGACAAGCCGGCACTCAGTGGGTAGGGTATTTTTTCATAGCTCATAATGGCTGCTTTGTACACACATTATCTACCGGCTTGGAGAACCCTACTTGGAATGGCAGGCACGGGGGAAAGCTGATGCCTATTGGCGTAATTGCTCCAACATCAGCAGGCAGCAGTCTTGGACTGGACACAGCCACAACTGTTGCATAAGCCAGGAGGAACAGGCCATTTTGCATTTCAGAGCAGGCATCTGAGCCTCCATCATTATATTTACATTTGAGCCATTTAGCAGATGCTCTTATCCAGAGCAACTTATAGTCAGATCTTGACTCCATCTCCATCCTGCCATTAATCAGATTCAGATAGCAGAGATGTCATGGAATGAGTCACTCTGAAAAAAACCTGAAACTGAGTAATACCTCTTTCTGTGAGATAAAGCCATAAATGATGGCAAACGTTATTTTGGGTTCCATTGTTGCACTTGACTCTTGGTTATTATGACTCAGACATTATGAAAGGATATACTGTAGAAGAGAAGTTCAGCCCCTGAATCGTTTCCCACTCGGCACAAACTGGTTGAATCAATGTTGTTTCAAGGTAATGTGTTAATGCATTGTGACATGGAATCTATGTGGAAAATACACTTGATTTGAAAAAAGTCATAATTTAAAGTTCATTTAAAGTGTGACTCTGGGATGCTGGCCTTCTAGGCAGAGTTCTTCTGTCCAGTGTCTGTGTTATTTTGCCCATCTTAATCTTTTTTTCTTATTGGCCAGTCTGAGATATGGCTTTTTCTTTGCAACTCTGCCTAGAAGGCCAGCATCCCGGAGTCGCCTCTTCACTTTTGACGTTGAGACTGGTGTTTTGCGGGGCCTATTTAATGAAGCTGCCAGTTGAGGACTTGTGAGGCATCTGTTTCTCAAACTAGACACTCTAATGTACTTGTACTCTTGTTCAGTTGTGCACCGGGGCCTCCCACTCCTCTTTCTATTCTGGTTAGAGCCAGTTTGCGCTGCACTGTGAAGGGAGAAGTACACAGCATTGTACGAGATCTTCAGTTTCTTGGCAATTTCTCTCATGGAATAGCCTTCATTTCTCAGAACAAGAATAGACTGACGAGTTTCAAAATAAAGTTATTTGTTTCTGGCCATTTTGAGCCTGTACTCGAGCGCACAAATGCTGACGCTCCAGATACTCAACTAGTCTCAAGAAGGCCAGTTGTATTGCTTCTTTAATCATCACAACAGTTTTCAGCTGTGCTAACATAATTGCAAAAAGTTTTCTAATGATCAATTAGCCTTTAAAAATGATAAACTTGGATTAGCTAACACAACGTGCCACAGGAGTGATGGTTGCTGACAATGGGCCTCTGTACGCCTATGTAGATATTCCATTAAAAATCTGCTGTTTCCAGCTACAATAGTAATTTACAACTAAAATAATCTCTACAGTGTATTTCTGATCAATTTGATGTTATTTTAATGGACAAAAAAATAGGTTTCTTTCAAAAACAAGGACATTTCTAAGTGACCCCAAACTTTTGAACGATAGTGTATATATGTAATAGTGTAACAGTATTTATTCAACATTAAATTTAGTAACACATCCGTGGCCATATTTTAAGGTTACTTTAACTATAAATGTCTTCTAATGTAATCATAGAAAGCATGTTCAAGATAGCTTGCAAAGGTTGCAGGTCTGTAGAGATCTTCACAATTGCTATAATAATCTGAGCAGAATCTCGAACAGCATTGATCACTTTCACTATGTAATCTCAACTGCAGTCCAGGTCATTTAGTTGTAATTGGATGAAGCACAGTGAGAACACATTTAGTTGTTGTATTGATACAGAACATCTGACACTGTATTCCCATTTGAACTTTGTTGTGCTTTTAAATGGTTGAAAGCGCAATGATAACACATTCAGATGACAACTAAACCAAAAATCAGACATTGTTTTCCCACCAAACGTCTGGCTGTCTTTTTGAGTGGGTGAATAAAGGTTGAAATGTGGGTGAATTTCCGGGTTGAAATGTGTGCCCAGTGAGTTGTCCTCCCCCTTCGTGTACAGAAATGACCAGTTTGTTTTAGGGTGGAAATTAAACCAAGCTAAATCCATCAAGGAATCCTTTATGTCCCCCAGAAATATTCAGTGACGTACTTTATATCCGACTGTCCCACTCAATATGCATATTTGTACATGACACACTTCTGGAGCACATCTGATCTGACGTAAGGGACATTTACATTCCTTCGTCATTAAACTTCCCCACATGAATATTTGGAAACTGACAATGAGGGTTTTACAGGTAAGACTACAAGAGGTCCTTCCACAAAAAAATGGTTAGGGAAACTGACATCTATAGATCTTGCTCTCTGAGAAATGATGGAATGATTAGATAGTAGATAGTCTTATATTCCCAGAAGTCAAGTCAATAATTACCTCTACTATAATGTAATCCTCTTACCAACGGGACAGGGATTCATTTCCCTAAGATTACCAGAAATGTGCTGAGGTTTTGTTGTGCCTTGTCTTTCTAGAATCAGGGAAAACAAAAGACTACTGGCACATGGATCTGAAATGTCAGCCCGCAACGTAAAGGTTGGTGTGTTCTGTAAAAACATGGGCTTCTGCAAAGGTGACAATACTTTGTAAGTTTATGACATAAAACATTCTCATTGTTTTATATTGACTTGAAATCACTGGCTTGAAATACTTTATAAGTCATTGCACTGAGAGTCGTCCCAAAGTGAGAGTGCGTCGCTGTTTGAATGGAAGCCTGAAGTACATACAAGTGCCTTCTGAAAGTACTCATACCCCTTCCACATTGTGTTGTTAAAGCCTGAATTCAATTTTAAAAAATGACCCATCTACACCCAATACCATGTCATGACAAAGTGAAAACATGTTTTTAGAAATGTTTGCACATTTATTGAAAATTAAATACAGAAATATCTCATTTACATGGGTATTCACACCCCTGAGTCAATACTTTGTTGAAGCACCTTTGACGGCAATTACAGCTATGAGTCTTTTTGGTTAAGTCTCTATGAGTTTTGCACACCTGGATTATTCTATATTTGCCCATTATTCTTTTAAAAATTCTTCAACATCTGTCAAGTTGATTGTTGATCTTAGCTAGACAGCCATTTTCCAGTCTTGCCATCGATTTTCAAGAAAATGTAAGTAACGACTGTTATATTGGTAACTCCAGTGTAGATTTGGCCTTGGTTATTGTTCTGGTGAATTTGTCTCCCAGTGTCTGTTGGAAAGCAGACTGAAACAGGTTTTCCTCTAGGATTTTGTCTGTGCTTAACTCTTTTTTCTGTTTCTTTTTATCAGAAAAAAGTCCTTAGCCCTTGCCGATGACAGGCATAACCATAACATAATGCAGCCATCACCATGCTTGAAAATATGAATAGTGATACTCAGTTGTTGTGTTGTATTTGTCCCAATCATAATGGTTTTTTATTCAGGACAAAAAAGTTTTTTATTCAGGACAAAAAGTTTTGCAGTGTTACTTAAGTGCCTTGTTGCAAACAGAATGCATGTTTTGGAATCTGTTTTATTCTGTACAGGCTTCCTTCTTTTATCTCTGTCATTTAGGTTAGTATTGTGAAGTAACTACAATGTTGTTGATACATCCTCAGTTTTCTCATTTCACAACCATTTTAAACTCTTTAACTGCTTTTAATTCACCATTGGCCTCATGGCGAAATCCCCGAGCAGTTTCCTTCCTCTCTAGGAAGGACACCTGTATCTTTGTAGTGACTTGGTGTCACGCCTGCTCCCGCTCTCCCCCCTCCGGCTCCCCAGCATTGCACTCCTGCCATCATAATTACACTCACCTGCCTTTCCCCCGTCATGCGCATCAGCGATTATTGGACTCACCTGGACTCAATCGCCTCTGGCATTACCTGCCCTATATCTGTATGGTTCCCCACTCGGGTCCCTGCTTCTGCATTTATTGTCTTATGTCCTTGTGCTGACGCTGTTCCTGTCTTGTTTTATGTCTGTTCCTGATTGAATGTTTGATTCCCTGTATCTACTTCTCATCCCCGGCGTTGGTCCTTACAGAATGCAGAAGCCATCATACGAAGCATCAAGGAGTGCTGACGTTCCGATTGGTGGTGACGTCGGGTCTGGGGCCCGACACCAATAGAACCAGGGGTGCCTAAGCCAGCTCTTCGGGCTGTTACGCCCTAGCTGGCTCGAGGATTCTTGCCCCAGTTGGCTCAGAAGGCGCCCATCCCACATCAGGCCTCTGCCGGATCTTCAGGTTTTTACGCCCAGCCGGCTTGTCAGGCTGCAACGCCTCAGCAGGATCATCGGGCTCCCACGCCTCAGCGGGATCAACAGGCCTTCATGCCTCAGTCGGATCGGCAGGCTCCTATGCCTCTGCCGGTTCGTCAGGGTTTCATGCGCAGCCAGGCTTGTCCAGCGCCCGTGCCTCGACCGGCCCATCAGGCTCGCCCAGGTGGAACAATGGGTGGCACCCCTAGAGGGGGGGTACTGTCACGCCTGGTCCAGCTCTTCCCCCCCTGGCACTCGAGTGCGGCAGGCTCCCCAGCATTGCGCACTCCTGCCATCATCATTACGCACACCTGCCTTCTCCCTGTCACGCGCATCAACGATTATTGGACTCACCTGGACTCAATCACCTCTGTCATTACCTCCCCTATATCTGTCTGGTTCCCTGCTCTGTTCCCTGCTTCTGCATTAATTGTCTTATGTCTTTGTATACCCGTATGCTGAGTCTGATCCTGTCTTGTTTTATGTCTGTTCCTGATTAAATGTTTGACTCCCCATACCTGCTTCTCATCCTCGGCGTCAGTCCTTACAGACTGGGTGTATTTATATACCATCCAAAGCCTAATTAGTAACTTTGCCATGCTCAAAGCGATATTCGGTATGCCAATCGGTGCCCGATGTGAGGCATGGACAAATCTCCCTGGTCTTTATTTGTTGAATCTGTGCTTGAAATTCACTACACAATTGAGGGATCTTACATATAATTGTATGTGTGGGGTACAGAAATGGGATACAACACCTCTGTCATGCTGATCCCCAACACGGGGAAGCCACAGTGGTGCGTGCTAACACATGCATTTCGCTACTCCAGCAATAACATCTGCTAAACACGTGTATGTGACAAATACAATTTGATTTGCTCAGCCCCCTCCTTTACTCCTGTTCACCCATGACTGAGTGGCCACTCACGTCTCCAACACAATCATCAAGTTTGCAGACTACACAACAGTGGTAGGCCTGATTTACCAAATCAAATTTTATTTGTCACATACACATGGTTAGCAGATGTTAAAGCGAGTGCAGCGAAATGCTATTGCTTCTAGTTCCGACCATGCAGTAATATCTAACAAGCAATATAACCTAACAATTTCACAACAACTACCTTATACACACAAGTGTAAAGGAATGAATATGAATATGTACATGATCATCTCCTTTGTTTTGTTGACATTGAGTGTGAGGTTATTTTCCTGACACCACACTCCGAGGGCCCTCACCTCCTCCCTGTAGGCCATCTCGTCGTTGTTGGTAATCAAGCCTACCACTGTAGTGTCGTCTGCAAACTTGATGATTGAGTTGGAGGCGTGCATGGCCACGCAGTCGTGGGTGAACAGAGTACAGGAGAGGGCTGAGAACGCACCCTTGTTGGGACCCAGTGTTGAGGATCAGCGGGGTGGATATGTTGTTACCTACCCTCACCACCTGGGGGCGGCCCGTCAGGAAGTCCAGGACCCAGTTACACAGGGCGGGGTCGAGACCCAGGGTCTCAAGCTTAATGACGAGTTTGGAGAGTACTATGGTGTTTAATGCTGAGCTGTAATCGATGAACAGCATTCTTACATAGGTATTCCTCCTGTCCAGATGGGTTAGGGCAGTGTGCAGTGTGATGGCGATTGCATCGTCTGTGTACCTATTGGGGTGGTAAGCAAATTGGAGTGGGTCTAGGGTGTCAGGTAGGGTGTTATGGTGGAGGTGTTATGGTCCTTGAATAATCTCTCATAGCACTTCATAATGATGGAAGTGAGTGCTACAGAGCAGTAGTTATTTAGCTCAGTTACCTTAGCTTTCTTGGGATCAGGAACAATGGTCGTCCTCTTGAAGCATGTTGGAACAGCAGACTGGGATAGGGATTGATTGAATATGTCCGTAAACACACCAGCCAGCTGGTCTGCGCATGCTCTGAGGACGCAGCTGGGGATGCCGTCTGGGCCCGCAGCCTTGCGAGGGTTAACACATTTAAATGTTTTACTCACGTTGGCTACAGTGAAGGAGAGCCCGCAGGTTTTGGTAGTGGGCCATATTAGTGGCACTGTATTGTCCTCAAAGCGAGCAAAAAAATTGTTTAGTCTGTCTGGGAGCAAGACATTGTGGTTCGCGATGGGGCTGGTTTTTCTTTTGTAGTCCATGATTTGACTGTAGACCCTGCCACATACCTCTCCTGTCCGTTGAATTGCGACTCCACTTTGTCTCTATACTTACGCTTAGCTTGTTTGATTGCCTTGCGGAGGGAATAACTACACTGTTTGTATTCGGTCATGTTTCCTGTCACCTTGCCCTGATTAAAAGCAGTGGTTCGCGCTTTCAGTTTTGTGCGAATGCTGCCATCAATCCCCGGTTTCTGGTTGGGGAATGTTTTAATAGACGCTGTGGGTACAACATCACCGATGCACTTGCTAATAAACTTGCTCACCGAATCAGCGTATTCGTCAATGTTGTTGTTCGCCGCAATGCGGAACATATCCCAGTCCACGTGATCGAAGCAATCTTGAAGTGTGGAATCCGATTGGTCGGACCAGCGCTGAACAGACCTGAGCGCGGGTGCTTCTCCTGTTTTAGTTTCTGTCTATAGGCTAGGAGCAACAAAATGGAGTCATGGTCAGCTTTGCAAAAGGGAAGGCGGGGGAGGGCCTTATATGCGTCGCAGAAGTTAGAATAATAGTTATCTAGGATTTTACCAGCCCTGGTAGCACAATCGATATGCTGATAGAATTTGGGGAGCCTTGTGAAAATCCCCAACTACAATGAATGCAGCCTCAGGATAAGTGGTTTCCAGTTTACATAGAGTCGAATGAAGTTCTTTTGGAGCCGTCAATGTGTCTGCTTGGGGGGAATATACATGACTGTGATTATGATCGAAGAGAATTCTCTTGGTAGATAATGCAGTCAGCATTTGATTGTGAGGAATTCTAAGTCAGGTGAACAAAAGGACTTGAGTTCCTGTATGTTGTTATGATCACACCACGTCTCATTAATCATAAAGCATAAACCCCCTCCCTTCTTCTGTCGGCCCGATGCGTGAAGAAACCAGGTGGCTGTACCGACTCAGATAGCGTGTCTCGAGTGAGCCATGTTTCCAATAATTACGAGACAGCTTACAGGGAGGAGGTCAGGGCCCTGGCAGAGTGGTGCCAGAAAATAACCTCTCCCTCAACATGAACAAAATGAAGGTGCTGATCGTGGACTTTGATTGATGGACACATTGATCGTGGACACATTGATTGAGTCGCAGTGGAGAGGGTGAAAAGCTTCAAATTCCTCAGCGTGCACATCACTGACAGCCTGAAATGGTCCATCCACACAAACAGTGTGGTGAAGAAGGTGCAACAGCGCCTCTTCAACCTCAGGAGGCTGAAGTAATTTGTCTTGGCCCCTAAGACACTCATGAACTTCTATAGAAGCACCAATGATAATATCCTGTCACGCTGTATAACCGACTGGTACGGCAATTTCACCGTCAGCAACCACAGGGCTATCCAGAGGGTGATACTGTAAGCCCAACACATTACCGGATGCACACTGCCTGGCCTCCAGGACATTTACAACATCCGGTATCACAGGAAGGCCAAGAAGATCATCAAGGTTCTGTTAAATAATCCCCACTGCCCGAGTGCTTAATTTGTGAATTGGGAGGTGCCAGAACAAAATGTGAGCCGAGAGGGGGGTGACCTCGGGGGCTCTGAGGTACCATAACGCATGATAAAAAAATCACCTTTATAATAAAGCATCACGTGCATTATCATTGCTTTTGCATGCTTACATATAGCAGTAGAGTAGAGACGCTTGCATAAGTTGAACACATGAGGAGGTTTCAAGCCCACGGTCCGGGAACATGTTGCAATTCTACATAATGAAAACCATCAAAAACCATCAATAGCCTAGGCTTAGAGAAACACACATATTATACAATATGAGGAGGAAATTATAGTCCTAAAAAAGCTTTCCAGTTTTACATCGATGCGCAGCTCACTCACAGGCGATGGCCGATGTGCTCGTGCCAAAAGCCTCTCTCTCTTGTTTGACTTTCTAAAACAAATTCTCTTTGCTCAATAGGCCTATTTGGAAGTTGATAACATATTTGGTAGCCAATAGACAGATTAGTCTTCTCTTTTCAGCAGTAGCCATGTGCTTTCCAATCTGTGTTTTCCCTCAATTGTATTTGAAATATTGCAAAAGGCCTGTTTTGTCTGCATAGTGTTCACTGACAGATTTGCTGCGCATTTCTGACTATAGCGATGACTTGTGATTGGGCTACACACAATCTACAGCTAGGCTATTTTATTTTAACAAGCTATTGATCCTTTGTGGCTAAATTATAGGCCTAATCCTGGTGTAGTATTCTGAATTATTTCATTTCTTTCTGAACAGACAGCAGTAATTCTATAACTTTGGCAAATATAATTCAATTTCTCAGCACCCTTCCCTCGGCTATGAATCTATAAGGAAATAAATAATGAAGTGCAACGCTGAAGAGATAAGAATTGCAGGCTAATGTCTATCAGGGCAGAGAGATCATAGAATGTGAATCTCATTCTAATTCTGTCAGAGATAGAGGCGAGCTTCTCTCTCTCACCACAGCAATGACCACGTGTTGGTCTAAAGCAGGACTATTCAATTGCCGGCCCGCAGGCCAGATCCATCCTGTTTATTAATTTAGACTGGCCCTTTAATCAATTCTGAACATTGATAAAGGATCTGTAAAAAAAATCCCCTCCAAAATCCAACATTCAGTGCCAAAATGACAAGCACTATTGTGGTTGTCTCTAGTGTGGTTGTCTCTAGTGTGGTTGTCTCTAGTGTGGTTGTCTCTAGTGTTGTTGTCTCTAGTGTGGTTGTCTCTAGTGTGGTTGTCTCTAGTGTTGTTGTCTCTAGTGTTGTTGTCTCTAGTGTGGTTGTCTCTAGTGTGGTTGTCTCTAGTGTTGTTGTCTCTAGTGTTGTTGTCTCTAGTGTGGTTGTCTCTAGTGTGGTTGTCTCTAGTGTGGTTGTCTCTAGTGTGGTTGTCTCTAGTGTGGTTGTCTCTAGTGTGGTTGTCTCTAGTGTGGTTGTCTCTAGTGTTGTTGTCTCTAGTGTTGTTGTCTATAGTGTGGTTGTCTATGTGTTTTCTAGCATTTTTTAATGCGTTTCTAGCGCCTATATGGCATGTTGATTCTTTTTTCTTCATATGAATTTGGCTCTAGCGTTTGAGCGGTTTAAGCTAAAAAATATTATGACCCCATTCCTGAAAGCTATGGCTCTCAGGATGCTGACAATAACTTGTTAGAAGGGAGTGTGACAAAAACAATTAACCTAATGACTGAGGGAAATGATTTCAAAGCATACTTCCTTCAGACTGGAATTTGGCATTACCCGATTTGACTTATCTTTGTGTTATTCATTGAGATGTTTAGTTTTCAGATGATTTTTTTTTTAATTAAAAAATGTTGTGCTAGTGTTGTGCCTTTTCCTTTTCAATGATTGTAAATGTTTTTGGTTGCATGTTGGTTGAGCACCCTCCACTTCTTTCCTAATTACTTCTAGCAACATTTCATTTGAAGAAAAGTGCTTTATTGGTGTGTGTGTGTGTGTGTGTGTGTGCGTTGTTTTTTTTTATACAGTTCTTCCGAAAAATATTTGCTTGTGGAAAATGGCCCCTTTAAGAATATAGTTGAATAGCCCTGGTCTATAGGCTACAATGTTGCACAAACCATAAACCTGGGCAGGCCCAACACAAATCAATTCTTAGAATATCAGGAACGTTTTCACATCGTTTTTTAGGGGGCAGGAGAATTACAGAGGAGGCAACTTGAATTAAGTCGGATTGATTTCATTATAATTTTGACATTTAGATTTTTTTGTACCGGAGCCTGGCAAATGGGTTCCAAAACAAAACTGTCCAAAACTGAGAGGTTCCTGTTCCGGCAATATCCGGCTAAAACCAAGCACTGCCCTGCCCTGAACTTAGCCACTGTTACTATGTGGCTATCACCCGGTATTCTACCTTACACCTTAGAGACTGCTTCCCTATGTACATAGTCATAGTCTTTAATAATGTTTACATAGTGTTTTACCCACTTTATATGTATATACTGTATTCTAGTCAAGGCAATATAACTACTGCTGTACTCACCTTTCCAAATAAAATTAAATCAAACAAAGTTCCTTCAGAAAGTTCCTTTTTCCACATTTTGTTGTGTTACAGAAATGTTCTGTCACTGATCTACACACAATACTCCATAATGTGAAAGTGGAAATATGTTTTCTTTTTTTCTTAATAAAAAATGAAAAGCTGAAATGTCTTGAGTCAATAAGTATTCAACCCCTTTTGTTATAGCAAGCCTAAGTAAGTTCTGGAGTAAAGATGTGCTTAACAAGTCACATGATAACAAAGCATGGATTTTTAAATGACTCCACCATCTTTGTGCCCAACACATACAATTATCTGTCCATACAATTAAGGTCCATCAGTCGAGCAGTACATTTCAAGCACAGATTCAACCACAAAGACCAGGGAGCTTTTCCAATGGTAGATAGGTTTTTAAAAAAAAAGGCAGACATTGAATATCCCTTTGACCATGATGCAGTTATGATTTACACCCAGTCACTACAAAGATACAGGGGATTAAAACATGAACAGAGTTTAATGGCTGTGAGAGGAGAAAACTGAGGATGAATCAACAGCATTGTAATCACTCCACAATACTAACATAAATGATAGAGTGAAACGAAGGAAGCCTGTACAGAATATAAATAGTCCAAACATTCATCCTGTTTGCAATAAGGCATTAAAGTAATACAGCAAAAAAAAACCACACTTTTTGTCCCGAATACAAAGCGTTATATTTGGATCAAATAGAACAACACATCACTATTCTTGTAACGTTGTGCGCTGGGAATCGGGAAGCAAGTTCAGGGTGTGAGTGTTTTAATAAATAAACACAACATATTACAAAATAGGAAACACGAACAACGCACAGACATGACACAGGAACAGAAACAATAACACCTGGGGAAGGAACCAAAGGGAGTGACATATATAGGGAAGGTAATCAGGGAAGTGATGGAGTCCAGGTGAGTCTGATGCCGCGTAGGTGCGTGTAACACAGGTGACAGGTGTGCACCATAACGAGTAGCCTGGTGACCTAGAGGCCGGAGAGGGAGCACACGTGACAGTACCCCCTTCCCGACGCGTGGCCCCAGCCATAGGACACCGACCAAAATGACAATCCTGGCGATCAGGAGCGGACCGGGCTCCTCTGCTGAGGTGCGGGAAACCTGTCAGTCTGGCTGAGATGCGGGAGCATGGCGACTTAGAGCGCCAGAGAGAGAGCATACGTGACGGTCCACCCTCCCAGGCGTGTTCGGCTCCAGCCGCAGGACTCCAAGCAAAGGTACGATCCCGGGGATCAGGAGCGGACCGGTCACCCCTGCTGATGCGCGGGAACCTGTTGCCGGCTGGAGCGGGGGAACCTGACAGACCGGCTGAGGCAGGGAGCCTGGCGAACTGGCGAAGGCATGAAAGTCTGACAAGCCGGTGGAAGCAGGGGAGCCTGTCAATCCAGCAGAGGCATGAGAGCCTGACGAGCCGGTGAAGGCAGGGCAGCCTGGCGATCTGTCTGAGGCATGAGAACCTGTAGCAACTCCCAGACCCAACGTCATTCCCACCGAAACAAAAAAAATAAACACTCCCTGATGCTTCCCTTAGGTGAGGCGTTATTCTGTGACGATGTGCACTGAGAGTCGGGAAGCATGTTCAGGGAGTGATTGTTTAAATAAACACAACATAATACAAAATAATAAATGCAAACAACGCACAGACATGACACAGGAATAGAAACAATAATGCCTGGGGAAGGAACGAAAGGGAGTGACATATCAGAAGGTAATCAGGGAAGTGATGGAGTCCAGGTGAGTCTGATGTCACGCAGGGGCGCGTAATGATTGTAACAGGTGTGCAACAGGGAGCACACGTGACAATTCTTCACCACCAAGCAAGGTGGTGGCTGCATCGTGTTATGGGTATGCTTGTCATTGGCAAGGACTAGGGAGTTTTTTAGGATAAAAAGAAACAGAATAGAGCTAAGTACAGACAGAATCCTAGAGGAAGATCTGGTTCAGTCTGGTTTGCAGTGAGAGATATTCACCTTTCAGCAAGACAATAACCTAAAACACAAGGCCAAATATACACTGGAGTTGCTTACTAAGATGACATTGAATGTCCCTGAGTTGCCTAGTTACAGTTTTGACTTAAATCGGCTTGAAACTCTATGGCAAGACTTGAAAATGGCTGTCTAGCAATGATGAACAACTTGACACAGCTTGCTTGAAGAATTTAAAAATAATAATGTGCAAATATTTTACTGTCCAGGTGTGCAAAGCTCTTAGAGACTTACCCAGAAAGACTCACAACTGTAATTGCTGCCAAAGGGGATTCTAACATGTATTGACTCAGGGTTGTGACTACTTATGTAATATTTCTGTATTTCATTTTCAATAAATGTAGTTTTTCAGTCTCTCGGTCCCAGCTTTGATGCACCTGCACTTTGATGGTAGCATGGTGAACTGCCTGCTGTTGGCTGAGGTCCTTGAAGAAATTCCTGGTCTTCCTGTGACACCGGGTGCTGTAGATGTCCTGGAAGGCAGGCAGTGTGCCCCCGGTGATGCATTGGGCTGACCACACCACCCTCTGGAGAGCCCTGTGGTTGCGGATGGTACAGTTGCTGTACCAGGGGGTGATATAGCCAGACATGATGCTCTCAATGGGGCATCAGTAGAAGTTTGTGAGGGTTTTGGATGGGGGCGTGCTCCCTCTGCCGTCTCCTGAAGTCCACGATCAGCTCCTTCTATTTGTTGACATTGAGGGAGAGGTTATTTTTCTGGCACCACTCCGCCAGGGCCCTCACCTCCTTCCTGTAGGCTCTCTCGTCGCTGTTGGCATTCAGGCCTACCACTGTTGTGTTGTCTGCAAACTTGAGGATTGAGTTGGAGACGTGCAGGCAGCATGGCCATGCAGTCATGGGAGTACAGGAAGGGGCTTAACACACCCTTGTAGGGCCCCTGTGAAGAGGATCAGCGTAACGAAGGTGTTGTTGCCTACCTTCACCACCTGGGGTAGGCTTTTCAGGAAGTCCAGGACCCAGTTGCACAGGGCGGGGTTCAGACCCAGGACACCAAGCTTAGTGTTGAGCTTGGTGGGTTTGGTTTTGAAGGCTGAGCTGTAGTTGATGAACAGCATTCTTACATAGGTATTCCTCTTGTCCAGATGGGATGGGGAAGTATGCAGTGCGATGGCGATTGCGTCAATTGGGATCTGTTGGGGCAGTATGCAAATTGTAGTGGGTCCAGGGTGTCAGGTAGTGACCAATTTTTGTATATATTTTTGGCTATTAAACAACTAATTGACTGATATTGTTTCAATTACTTTGTTTTTCTTTTTGGTGAGCCCAAAGCGCCATCTATTTTGGGGATTTGTGTGTATTGTTAGGTACTGTTAGGTCTTGCTGCACTGTTGGAGCTAGAAACATAAGCATTTCGTTGCACCCGCGATGTGTACACAACCAATAAAATTGTATTTAATTTGACGATGACATAAGAAACCACCATATGCACCTGGAATAAACAACATTTAGTTTGACCTTATTATTGTCTGTCTGTGTTATCAGAGGGAAGCAGTATTTGATAGAGCATTGACTCCAGGACAGCTATCATTAGGCAAACAGGGGGGGATACACCACTGATCCACTTAATAAAGATCTTATTACAGCTGTGGACAGGGCTAGCAGGTAGCCTAGTGGTTAGAGTATTGGGCCAGTAACTGAAAGGTTGCTAGATTGAATCCCCGAGCTGACAAGGTAAAATCTGTCGTTCTGCCCCTGAACAAGGCAGTTAACCCACTGTTCCTAGGCTGTCATTGTAAATACAAATTTGTTCTTAACTTACTTGCCTGGATAACTATTGTTCCAAGGAGCTCAGACAAAGAGGACAGCATTTACAGTAAAAAGAGAGGAGGAGCAGTCAGAGAGGATGGGACCAAAAAGTACATTTCGCTGTCTAACTGCAATTGCTCAGCAGAAAAGTAATACAAAGGGTGGGTGCTCATTTTTCAGAGACAAATAATGTACTCTGTCTGTTCCCACTTCCCACAATTCAAAGGGTAAAGAGAACGTGTACAATTAGTGGAGTTAGTGTTTGTGTTTACTGCACTGTTGTGCAACAACATTGTTTCCACCTCTGTTTGATTGAAAAAAACAATATTGTAAACCTAGGATTACAGATGATACCAGGAGCCATGACTTTAGTTAGTTTGCTTTTCATCTACCAAAATGACTGAACTCTGCGTGGGATGTTCTTTTGCTCCTGTGTTTTGTCAGAAAATGAAGTTTCCAAATGTAAAACACATTTGAAAAATGTATTCGACAAACTTCAAAGCTGTTTCACCTGTGACAACCTTTATGTTACACACAAAGACACCTTTCTGACTCTTTCTTTGTCTCCTAGTAACAGTGTTTACCATAAACATGCCGAGACATGCCTCTGAATGCATTGAAACACAGTAATGTAGGACAAACCCTGACAACACAATTATACAGCGAGTGGGACCGGAACATTCCATTAATCTAGAGAGGGGTGATGGTGGTGGTGGAGTTGAAGGAGAGTGGTGGTGGTGATGGTGTGTGTATCCACCCCTTCCTGCACACTATTAGGTGGTTGGATCCTAGCTACTGTCCCTCAGTATGAGGCTAATTAATGTCTGTTTGGCGCCATGAGGCGTCTGACAATGTTGCCTCCGACACACCACGATGGGGAGAAAAAAGTAGAGCAGGGTGACAGAGCTAGCCTCTGTTTCTCTCTCTCTCTCTCTCTCTCTCTCTCATGTACCCTGTCCCTCTCCTGGGCCCTGAGCCCCTTTACCTAACAAATCCACATCCACTTCCTTTTTCTTCTCCTCTCCTTCTCCCAAAAAGGCCCCAGCTCCCTTTTCATCTGAGTCTACGGCAGTGGCTCCCATGGGACACAATCACAACTCACATGATATTGATAGAATCTATGTAGAATTATGTATGCCCTACTGAGATGGATGGCAATAGCATTCATTCACAGGCAATTTGGTCTTTGTTTTGAGATTCTTTCCTACAGTATTGTTGTTTGACTGCAAGGGTGGATTGAGTGGATCTGGGTGGATTGAGGATTGTTGTTTGTTAACAGCTGCATTTGAAGTTGGTCCCGTGTTTTCTGGAGCTGTGCTAGACATGAACCAAACGAAAGTCAACACTCCAGCAAGGACACTACTCTGTCTTTGACAGAGAGGACCACTTGATGTGTATACTAGCCTGATGGAGTGTTTGATGCCCCCTTTCAACTGCCAAATGAGTTGGCTTGAAAAAGGAGATCTTGAAATAATGGCACTTTATGTTGTCAAAGGGAACTGAGCTGGTACTAGTTCCCATCGTTGGATACTGTGAAAATATTGTCATGTCATGTTCGGTTGATTAGGCCAGAATTAATGAAACTGGAAGTACTTTACCCTTGTTGTTGTGAGGTCTATAAAGAACAAAGCCATCTTCTACCCTCATAGTCTATCTTTTCTGGCACCATAAAACGATAGGTAATCTAACGTCTCACGATACATTCCATCATACATTCTGACCATATAATTACATTGTAACTGACTCAGTAGTACCCACACATTTTCTTCAAAGTTGCATTCCTCAAGTTCAGAGGAATTCTGTTTTTGTTGTTTACAGTGCTGTTCCTGAGGCTTATGTTTCATACGTTCCGCATAAAAGAGATGCTCAACTTAGATAACATGGAAGAGTTAACCTCAGCTGTACAGTACATTGGAAATGAGACTGGTTGCTGCCTGTGCTGCAGTCCTTCAGAACATGAAATGGAATGTTTCAGCATGTTTGGAGGAAAAGGAAAGTTGTTTATTTGACTAAGAGGTAGTTGTCAGGGAACCAGGCTAAAGCAGTGGTGTTTAGACATAGGCGGGAGGTTAAGTCTGTAAACAAGGTACTGAAAGTAATTACATACTGTATTCAGCAATAGGGTGAGGCTACAGACCCTGGGGCTAAGCTAAACTTTCCCTTCAACCCTCCAATCTAGTTAAAACACACTTTGATTGCTGGTTGCACATTCTGACCATGTCAGAATGATTTATTTCTTTAAAGGTTTAATAAAAATTCCATATTTGATTGAAAATAAATTGGCACACAAGGCAGAGACCAGACTGCTCCACTACTGATGGTCCAAAGCCTGTTTGGCAGCTTACCTTTAGTTCCCGTTCTACTGTTGTTCTCCAAGTTATTTTGGGGCGTCCATGTTTGCGCCTTCCTTCTATAGTCCACCTAAGCACTGTTGTGGAAAACACACTGAATTACATTTGGCTAAAGGCTTTAGTCTATCTTGGGGCAGCAAGAGCAGGAGTACTTTTAAACCAGATAGTACAGTAGCTCTGATGCTAATCATGATCATACCTGTATGACATGAAGCATATGATGTAAAATGAATTCCTGTGTAAGCTGACAAAATGCAATCTCATCTCATCATCTATGGGTGGTTGTTATGGGTGGTTATGAAAACCTAACTGTGGTGTAGTGAATACTGCAAGCTCAGACACATCGGTTGGATTGTCAAACGTTTGCCTGCCGACGGTACTTAGCACCTCTGAACAGAGTGTCTGTAAATAAAATCAAACTTTAATTGTCACATGTGCCGAATACAACAAGTGTAGACCTTACCGTGAAATGCTTACTTATACAAGCCCTTAAATGCAGTTAAAGAAGAGTTAAGAAAACATTTACCAAATAAACTAACACAAATAAAGTAACACAATAAAAAATAATAAAAAGTAACACAATAACATAACAATAACAAGGCTACATATAGGAGGTACTGGTACCGAGTCAGTGTGCGGGGTTATTTGAGGTCATTTTTACATGTAGGTAGGGGTGAAGTGACTATGCATAGATAATAAACGAGTGAGTAGCAGCAGTGTACACAACAAATGTGTGTGTGTGTGGAAGGGGGGGGGGGTCAATGTAAATAGTCCGGTGGCCATTTGATTAATTGTTCAGCAGTCTTATGGCTTGGGAGTAGAATCTGTTAAGGAGCCTTTTGGTCCTAGACTTGGCACTCCGGTACTGCTTGCCGTGCGGTAGCAGAGAAAACAGTCTATCACTTGGGTGACTGGAGTCTCTGACCATTGTATGGGCTTCCCTCTGACACTGCCTATTATTTAGGTCCTGGATGGCAGGAAGCTTGGCTCCAGTGATGTACTGGGCCGTATGCACTACCCTCTGTAGGGCTAGCTACCTAATGTTAGCATATTCACTATGCTAACTAAGGACTCAGAAGCTAACACAGGCAGCTCTTTCATGGAAACTAGCTAATTCCTTGTGATGTAATTATGATTTCAATACAATGTTTTTATTTTTAACTTAACCTTTATTTAACTAGGCAAGTCAGTTAAGAACAAATTCTTATTTACAATGACGGCCTACCAAAAGGCAAAAGGCCTCCTGCAGTGATGGGGGCCTTGGGGGAGAAAAAAAATGCAATATAAATATTGGACAGAACACACATTGCAACAAGAGAGACAACACAACACTACATAAAGAGAGACCTAAAGACAACAACATACCAAGGCAGCAACACATGACAACACAGCACAGTAGCAACACAACATAACAACAACATGGTAGCAGCACAAAATGTTAGCAGAACAAAACATGGTACAAACACTATTGGGCAAAGACAACAGCACAAAGGGCAAGAAGGTAGAGACAACAATACATCACACAAAGCAGCCACAACTGTCAGTAAGAGTGTCCATGATTGAGTCTTTGAATAAAGAGATTGAGATAAAACTGTCCAGTTTGAGTGTTTGTTGCAGCTTGCTCCAGTCTCTAGCTGCAGCAAACTGAAAAGAGGAGCGACCCAGGGATGTGTGTGCTTTGGGGACCTTTAACAGAATGTGACTGGCAGAACAAGTGTTGTATGTGGAGGATGAGGGCTGCAGTATAGATATCTCAGATAGGGGGGTGTGAGGCCAAAGAGGGTTTTATAAATAAGCATCAATCAGTGAGTCTTGTGACGGGTATACAGAGATGAATAGTTTACAGAGGAGTATAGAGTGCAGTGATGTGTCCTAAAAGGAGCATTGGTGGTAAAGAACATCTAGCCGCTCGAGAGCACCCTTACCTGCCGATCTATAAATGATGTCTCCGTAATATAGCATGGGTAGGATGGTCATCTGAATCAGGGTTAATTTGGCAGATGGGGTGAAAGAGGAGCAATTACGATAGAGGAAACCAAGTCTAGATTTGACTTTAGCCTGCAGCTTTGATATGTGCTGAGAGAAGGACAGTGCACCGTCTAGCCATACTCCCAAGTACTTGTATGAGGTGACTACCTCAAGCTCTAAACCCTCAGAGGTAGTAATAACACCTGTGGGAAGAGAGGCATTCTTCTTACCAAACCACATGACCTTTGCTTTGGAGGTGTTCAGAACAAGGTTAAGGGTAGAGAAAGCTTGTTGGACACTAAGAAAGCTTTGTTGTAGAGCATTTAACACAAAATCCGAGGAGGGGCCATCTGAGTATAAGACTGTATCATCTGCATTTAAATGGATGAGAGAGCTTCCTACTACCTGAACTATGTTGTTGATGTAAATTGAGAAGAGCGTGGGGCCTAGGATTGAGCCTTGGGGTACTCCCTTGGTGACAGGCAGTGGCTGAGACAGCAGATTTTCTGACTTTATACACTGCACTCTTTGAGAGAGGTAGTTAGCAAACCAGGCCAAAGACCCCTCGAAGACATCAATACTCCTTAGCCAGCCCACAAGAATGGAATGGTCTACCGTATCAAAAGCTTTGGCCAAGTCAATAAAAACAGCAGTACAATATTGCTTAGAATCAAGGGCAATGGTGACATCATTGAGGACCTTTAAGGTTGCAAGGACACATCCATAACCTGAGCGGAAACCAGATTGCATACCCAAGAGAATACTATAGACATCAAGAAAGCCAGTCAGTTGATTAGTGACAGGTTTTTCCAACACTTTTGATAAACAGGGCAAAATAGAAATAGGCCTATAACAGTTAGGATCAGCTTGATCTCCCCATTTAAATAAAGGACGATCTGTGGCTGCCTTCCAAGCAGTGGGAACCTCCCCAGAAAGGAGAGACAGGTTAAAAAGGTTGGAGATGGGCTTGGCGATGATAGGGGCAGCAACCTTACCCAGATGTTTTTTTAGGGTCAAGTTTAAGGAGCTCCTTTAGCACCTCGGACTCAGTGACTGCCTGCAGGGAGAAACTTTGCAGCGGTGCAAGGGAGAAAGAGGGAGAAGCATCGGGGATAGTCGCGTTAGAAGGGGTGGGAGATGAGATAATGTTGGACGGGCAGGGAGGCATGGCTGAGTCAAATAGGAATCCTGACTTAATGAAGTGGTGATTAAAGAGCTCAGCCTTGTGCTTGTTGTCAGTAACAACCACATCATCAACATTAAGGGACATGGGCAACTGTGAGGAGGAAGGTTTATTCCCCAGGTCTTGAACTGTTTTCCAGAACTTCTTGGGGTTAGACCCACAGAGAGAGAACTGCTCCTTAAAGTAACTAACTTTGTCCTTCCGGATAGCCTGAGCGCATTTATTTCTCATTCGCCTGAACGAGAGCCAGTCAGCCTGAGTATGGTTGTGCCGAGCCTTTCACCAATGCAACTCTTGAGGTGGAGTAACTCTGCAAGATCACGGTCGAACCAGGGGCTGAACCTGCTTTTAATAATAATTTTCTTTATGGGGGCGTGTTTGTTAACAATACCATTGAAAATATCAAAAAATAAGCTCCAAGTGTCTTCAACAGAGGGGATCAAGCATATTCTCTACTAGCTACAATGGTTAGCTAGCTTGGAGGAAGTATTTCGTGTTGTGTGTAATGCATCTGTGCACTTAGCTAACTACCATTCCATAGCCTACATTGCATATGAAGTGTGACTGGCTCATCCGTGGATGTACGGAGAAAATTGCCAAAAAATGTTGTGCTCTCTGATTGGCTCCAAGTCAAGTTGTTGGCCACTGATGAGCATTGCGATTCTATAAGTAGAAACGGTAGGTTGGTCGCTACCAGATCGGCACGCAGCAGGTACCGCTTTTGTTCTAGCAAGAGAAGGAATGGCCTCCCACTGTGGTAAGTACCTATCCGCTGTCTATCGGCAGTAAGATTCTCTGTGTGTTTCATGCTTACAAAATGGGGTCACAGCGCCTCTCCCCCCTCTGGTCTGGTATTTGACCTCATTAGTTGCAGGCCTCCCTCAGGTAGGAGAGACATTTGCCAAAGAGCACAGAGCACTGTGCCCGCTCATAACCAGCACACCTCTCCCATCCCCCCCTCCAACCCCACACTGATGGGAACAGTGTCTCCAAGGAGCCAGGGCAGAAGTCTTCAGGGCGCTGGTGTACATCAATACTAATGCATTCCAGTTTCGCATGATAAAGTACAATGGGCCCGTCTCAACAATCCACGACTGTGATTAAGCTGTGCTTACTAATGTGGGATTTCAGAAACATGATACCCATGCCATGATACCAACATGATACCCATGCCATGATACCAACATGATACCCATGCCATATTACCCATGATACCAACATGATACCCGTGTGATTAAAGAGGGAGTATGTGGGGAGAAAGACGTGCCAACCAAGGAGAAAAATTGCATACCTTTTACAAGCAATATCACAACGAGTGTAATATTAGATATACTAGTATATGGTCCAAGACAAAGCCCACATACATATGGTTATGATGATGTTTATCTATTAAGACAGGTTTCTTAAAAAAAATTAAATGTGTTGTTTAAAGACCATGCTGAGTAGCACATGCGCATCAAATGACACTAATCCTTTTGGCTGCCATTTGGGCTGGTTAAGAACTTGTAAATATGTTTACACTGACAAATAAGGTAGAAATCTATACATAAAAAATTAAAGGAATCAATGTTGATTTTTTAAAATGTTCTGCGTTAGTTTTATGATTACGTGAAGGCCTTGTTGTGAATGACCCTATAGACCAGGCCTGCTATAGACGTACTAAATACACTGGCACCAGGACAAGCCAGGCCAGGTGTACATGAACAGGAAGCCTGTGTTACACTCTAATCAGGTTATAACAGCAGCACTTCACACCTGCTGGATTCCCCCATCAATATGGAACAGCCAGGCTTCAAATGACGGGCGTGCCCAGGGGTGATGGCTCCCTGCTTTGGCACTCTGTCCGATACCTCACCTGTGTGTTGGAATATTAATGTGGATGTGGACACCCCCAAAAATGGTTGAAGAGATCAAAGTTGATTCAGTCCACTGCTTTGCCTGCTGCCCCAAGAGCCCCAGTGTAATTTGTGTGTTCAGTATACAACATTGCCCTACAGCATTCCTGTTGACAAGACCAAGGAGAGGTGAAAAACGACTGTGTATAATCACAACTAGATGTAATCAGTCATAACTGGAGCAGGCCCAACTTGATACAATATAGCATACAGTGTATGCACAGTATACCTTCATATACAGCATGCACCAACTAAGGCAGTACAGGCATTTGCCATGTAAGCTTATGAGCTGCATGAGTGCCCATACAACAGGTGTGGTATTATAATTTTTTCCAGTCCGTTACATTCCCTACTTGTTATACTGAGCATGATCTGTACAATCTGCACAATACATGATCTGGAAAAAAATGACAAGGTAGCAAAGAATTGTACCACTCTGATATTGCTCAGGTAGTCTTCACTGCTTAATCCTCACTGGCTAACCCTATGGAACCTCAGCACGTTAACCTCCTCACACATTCAAAAGCTATTTCCAGGCTGTCGGCACGCTAAGCTATTAACCAGACATGTTTTAATACCCCATCATAGAGAGGCCAAGTTATCTTCAAAGATGTTTGAAAGTAAACCAGCGCCTCTGGTGTCTTATTGGAGAGAGGAGCTGCAGAGGTTTATCTGGGTTGGTTGGTTATGTCAGGGTGAGGCTCTTCAACCCCTAATACCTGTATCATGCCAGACTCCCAAGGAAAAAGACAACTCATCAATACATTTACACCCTGAAAAATGCCTCTGAGATACAGACCATCTGTAAAAAGAGAGAAGGAAAGGGAGATAGAGGGAAGGAGAGAGGGAGGGAAAAGACGGTGGAATTAGTAAGTGTGCGTTTACATGGGAGTTTTTCCATGTAGGGAGCAGAAGAGCGAAGACCACAAGTATGATGCTGCTGCTTGGTGAATATCCTCCTCCCTCCTCCACTCAACAGAGTGACAGGTTTACGATGTGACAGGACAGATGGCAAACTCAGAAAACCACCAGGGAAGATAGCCAAAGACAAACCAATCAGCCCGGACGCACAAAATCCAACTCTTTTACACATCAAGCATACCATTTCTCCTCTTTAAACAGCCACAGAATGACCTCTAAATCCAAAGTGTCTTGTATACAGTTTAAAAGAAAACAACCAATATACACTGAGGGTTCAAAATATTAAGAACACCTTCCTAATATTGAGTTACACCCACTCACCCTTTTTACCCCCTTTTCGTAAGGGGCATGTACTCTACAATGTGTCGAAAGCATTCCACAGGGATGCTGGCACACATACATAGTCAATGTCTCAATTGTCTCAAGGTTTAAAAATCCTTCTTTAACCTGTCTCCTCCCCTTCGTCTACTCTGATTGAAGTGGATTTAACAAGTGACATCAATTAGGGATCATAGCGTTGAAATGGATTTACCTGGTCAGTCTATGTCATGGAAATGTTTTGTAGACTCAATGTATATAGCCAATATAACTATCCACCCACCTCAGACCCCTTAAAGGGCTAGCTCACTCACCAAGCCATTTTTCATCCTTTGTGTTAACATTCTTGTCTTGGCTTTTGGCAATATCCTGACTACCAGGCAGTTCCTCTTTGTGTAAGTAGAACTAATGGCAATCCTTTGACATTAATCTGGTCTCGTTTAGAGTTCTCGCCTGGCTAATTATCCCCCTGGTATGGAGTTTATTAGGTGCTTTGTTCTCTGTGTGTTTGCCTGATAAATGCACCGGAGAAGCATTCACAGGGTCGTCCAGATGGCTCTGCCTGGGGGCATACAGAGACTTCTGAGAGAGCCCTTTCTTTCTCCTCACCCCAAATCCTCTACACTTTCCTATCTTCACTCCAACCTTTCTCTTTTCATCTCTTTCACTTTCAAACTGCTCTCTCTTTTCTTCTACTACACTACCAGTCTCCTCTCGCCTTCAACTCCTCTCTCCCCTAGCTCCACATGCCTCTCTTTTCCAGCTTCTCTCTCATCACATCTCCTATATCCTCCAACGCTCTCCTTTTCCCTCTCTTTCATATCTCTCATCTCATATCTCCTCTCTCCTCCAACTCGCATCCAACTCGTCTCCTCCTCACTTCAGCTCTTCTCTCATCACAGCTCCTGTCTCCTTCAGGTTCTCCCTCCTCCATCTTCACAGCTACAGTCTCCTAGCTACCTTCCAAATATGCACAGGTTTAGGGGACTCAACAACAACAAAAAACGCAAGAGGGCTAGTACACTAGTGTCTAGTTTGAGAAACAGACGCTTCACAAGTCCTCAACTGGCAGCTTCATTAAATAGTACCTGCAAAACACCAGTCCCTGTTGTATTCGGCACATGTGACTAATACAATTTGATTTGATTTAATAAAATTGGATTTGAATTGATTAATGGCCTTATACAGCTTGTTGAGTGCAGTTTTAGTGCCAACATCTGTTTGTGGTGGTAAATAGACGGCTATGAAAAATATAAATGCAAACTCTCTCGGTAGATAGTGTGGTCTACAGCTTGTCATAAGGTACTCTAGCTCTTGCGAGCAAAACCTTAATATTGGACATTGCACACCAGCTGTTATTGACAAATAGACACACACCCCTCCCCTCGTCTTACCGGACATAGCTGCTCTGTCCTGCCGATGCTAGGAAAACCCAGTCAACTGTATATTATCTGTGTCGTTGTTCAGCCACGACTCCGTGAAACATAAGATATTACAGTTTTTGATATCCCGTTGGTAGGGTAGCTTTGAACGGAGCTCATCCAGTTTATTCTCCAGTGACTGTATGTTGGCCAGTAGAATGGATGGTAGAGATGAGTTACACACTTGCTGACAAATTCTTACAAGGCATTTAGGCCTTGTCTGGGAGCAACATTATATCCTTCACGTCAGACTCATTAAAGAAAAAATCTTTGTCCAGTTTGAGGTGAGTAATCGCTGTTCTGATATCAGAAGCTCTTTTCGGTTATAAGAGACGGTAGCATTAACATTGTGTACAAAATAGGTTACAAACAATGTAAAAAATCAGACAAAAGAGCAGAGTTAGTTAGGAGCCCATAAAACGTCAGCCATCCCCACTGGCGCCATTCTTTTCTGGAACAGAAGGTTACATAAGACAGAAGGTTATTTAAGGCAAAAACTAAAGTAGTATGGTTGGTTGGGGTGAATGGGTGGACGTATAAGGTGTAAATTTAGCAACCCAAAGGTTGTGTGTTTGAATCTCATCACGGACAACTTTAGAATTTTAGCAACTTTGCAACAACTTACTACTTTTTAGCTACTTTGCAACTACTTAGCATGTTATCTAACCCTTCCCCTAACCCTAACCCTAACCTTAACCCTTTAACCTAACTCCTAACCCTAACCTTAGCATTAGCCACCTAGCCACCTAGCTAACGTTAACATGTCATACATTTGCAAATTCGTAACATATTGGACAAATTGCAATTCATAACGTATTATACATATTATTATTCATAACATATCATACGAAATGGATGATGGACATCCACAAATTAATACATACCATAAAATGTAACATATCATACCATTCGGAGTGTCTCAGATTTACATTTACTATGTTACATCTACCTCTGAGTCCAGGTGCCGCAACTTAGAAATATCAATGTGAATGAAAATGAATTCCTCTGAAGTGACTGCCTGGAGCTCTTCTCCTAAAGAGTTATGTAATTAACCAACGGACAGCTTCACTATGTTAATGAAGCACTCTAAATGACTTTTTTAAATGTCATACAGTAGATCTGCATGGTATTATTCCATAGGTGTATACCTGAGTGTCCAGGTACCACACCTTGGTTTGATCACTCAGTGACAGCCTCCTTCCTCAATGGAGGGAAGGAATTAAGGAGGGAAGGAGGAAGCCCACCTGTTCTCAGTGAAGCAGGACCATAGCCAGGAAAACACAGCAGATGAAGGGGTGCTGACTCACTGCCCCAAGTCAACACAGACAGACGACACAGGATAACTGGGGGTGTAATGAGGGCCAAATTCATTCTGCTGGACCACAGAGGGTTAGGGAAGGTCACAGAAGTAGAAAGAGTCAAAGTAGTCTAAGATCTTGCTAAGGAGAAAGGAAGGAGTCAGTGAAGAGATACTGACGTCAAACCAAGCATAATATCTTGATAGTGTATAATTCCAAAATATGGCTTTTGACCCAAAAAACTGTTACATGTTTGTTTAGCATTAATTCTATCAACAATGTATGTTATGTCTCTTAACGTATCATTTGAGGACTCAACACCCACACACACACGCACACACGCAGACGCATACACACACACACACATGCAGACGCACACACACACACATGCAGACGCACACACACACACACACACACACACACACACACATACACACACACACACACACACACACACACACACACACACACACACACACACACACACACACACACACACACACACACACACACACACACACACACACACGAGTGTATGTTGTGTTCTGACAAGTCTCTCTACCTACCTGGGTGTGTGTGTGAGGCTCTTGTCTGGTGAGAACAGGTATAACAGTGCTCTAAGCATTCTATACATGCATGTGGCTGCAGTAGTTGTGCTGGGAAATTGGATTGGCACTGATGAGCAAATCTGCCACAGTGACAATTAGCTGGAGTGACACCTACGCACGCAATGGTTCATTAAGAGGGAGTTGTGCTATTGTCTTCTAGTTAAATACGGTCTTCTTTAGAAACATGAGAAAGTACTTTTACTTTACCTGCACTTGGCCTGCTCTCAATTCATCATAAATGATTACTCAACTGCTTACGTGGAAAGGTAATTTAAAATAGAGGATCGACTGGCGATTGTGTGGAATATTGGGGCTATTTTTCTCTCTCTCACTGACAGGTTTATTTTTATACTAAAAAAAAATAGATGCCTTGGCACTATGGTTGTCCTCATTTCCCCACATCTTTTCAATGACAGCCTGGGTTGCTGGCCATACGCACATGATATAATACTACAGCACTTACTATATAGAATTGTATAGTATACTGCAGAGTAAATACTACAGCACACTACAGAATACTATAGGTGAGAAAACTACATGTCATGTGTAAAACATGTATTGTGTTTCCTACAGATTAAAGAAAAGAGAAGAAGCTCTGAACTATGTGTTCAGAACTCAGTCCTACCTACCTACCTACCTACCTACCTACAGGTTATGGAAAATGTGCTCTTTTGTCCAGTAGGTGTCACACCCTGATCTGTTTCACCTGTCTTTGTGATTGTCTCCACCCCCCTCCAGGTGTCGCCCATCTTCCGCATGATTCCCTGTGTATTTATACCTGTGTTCTCTGTTTGTCTGGTGCCAGTTTGTCTTGTTTGTCAAGCCTACCAGCATTTTTGTGTCAACTCCTGCCTTTCCCCAGTCTCTCTTTTCTTGTCTTCCTGGTTTTTGACCCTTGCTTGTCCTAACCTTGTACCCACCTGCCTGACCACTCTGCCTGACCCTGATCCTGCCTGCCGTCCTGTACCTTTGCCCCACCTCTGGATTACCAACCCTTCCTAATCTGACCCTGAGCCTGCCTGCCGTCCTGTACCTTTGCCTCTGTTGATGTAATAAACATTGTTACTTCGACACGGTCTGCATCTGGGTCTTACCTTGATACCCGATAGTAGGTTTCCTCAAGGAGAAAGCCCTCACTATCAATGTCAAATATAATAAACCACACATTTTACAGTAATGTCTGCAAAAACACTACAGTAGATTCTACAGACTACTAAAGTGTGCAAAAACACTACAGTAAATACTACAGTATACTACAGTCTGCAAAAACACTATAGTAATTACTATAGTTGTAACATTCGTCGTCTTCCTCGGATGAGGAGTAAGAGAGATCGCACCAATTTGCAGCGTGGTAAGTGTCCATTTTAATAAGACAAACTGAACACTACAAAAATACTAAATAACAAAGTGAAACAAACAAAACGGTCCCGTGTGGTAACAAACACTAGCACGGAAAATAATAATCACCCACAACTCAAAAGTGAAACCAGGCTACCTAAATATGGTTCTCAATCAGGGACAACGATAAACAGCTGCCTCTGATTGAGAACCATACCAGGCCAAACACAGAAATCCCAAAACATAGAAAAAGGAACATAGACAACCCACCAAACTCACGCCCTGACCATACTAAAACAAACCCTCTGGTGCAGGACGTGGACCCCACTCCACCATAGTCCTTCTCCACCACTTTACCTGCCTCCGTGGCCTCTTTAACGCGGTGACCCTCGCCGCCGACCTCGGACCGGGGACCCAAGCCACAGGTCTCAAATGGACGGGAGATTCCGGCAGCACCGGACAGGCAGGAGACTCCGGCAGCTCCGGAGTGAAGGGCGACTCTGGCAGCTCAGGACAGACGGGTGACTCTGGCAGCTCAGGACAGACGGGCGACTCTGGCAGCTCAGGACAGACGGGCGACTCTGGCAGCTCAGGACAGACGGGCGACTCTGGCAGCTCAGGACAGACGGGCGACTCTGGCAGCTCAGGACAGACTCTGGCAGCTCAGGGCAGACGGGAGACTCTGGCAGCTCAGGGCAGACGGGAGACTCTGGCAGCTCAGGGCAGACGGGAGACTCTGGCAGCTCAGGGCAGACGGGAGACTCTGGCAGCGCTGGGCATGAGGTCCGGATAGACCGGACCATGAAGGCGCACTGGAGCTCTCGAGCACCGAGCCTGCCCAACCTTACCTGGTTGAATGCTCCCCGTAGCCAGGCCAGTGCGACGAGGTGGAATAGCCCGCACTGGGCTGTGCTGGCGAACCGGGGACACCATGCGTAAGGCTGGTGCCATGTACCCCGGCCTGAGGAGACGCACTGGAGACCAGATGCGCTGAGCCGGCTTCGTGGCACCTGGCCCGGTGCCCACTCTAGCCCGGCCGTTACGAGGCGCTGCTATGTATTGCACCGGGCTATGCCAGCGCACTGGGGACACCGTGCGCCTCACGGCATAACATGGTGCCTGCCCGGTCCCTCTCTCTTCGCGGTAAGCACGGGGAGTTGGCGCAGGTCTCCTACCTGACTTCGCCACACTCCCCGTGTGCCCCCCCCAATACATTTTTGGGGCTGCCTCTCGGGCTTCCAGCTGCACTGCTGTGCTGCCTCCTCACACCACCGCCTCTCAGCTTTCGCTGCCTCCAGCTCAGCCTTGGGGCGGAGATATTCTCCAGCCTGTGCCCAGGGTCCCTTTCCGTCCAGAATCTCCTCCCATGTCCGGGAGTCCTGAGATCGCTGTTGCTGCTGCTGCTGCCCGTTACCACGCTGCTTGGTCCTTTGGTGGTGGGTGATTCTGTAACGTTCGTCGTCTTCCTCTGATGAGGAGTAAGAGAGATCGGACCAATTTGCAGCGTTGTAAGTGTCCATTTTAATAAGACAAACTGAACACTACAAAAATACTAAATAACAAAGTGAAACAAACGAAACGGTCCCATGTGGTAACAAACACTAACACGGAAAATAATAATCACCCACAACTCAAAAGTGAAACCAGGCTACCTAAATATGGTTCTCAATCAGGGACAACGATAAACAGCTGCCTCTGATTGCGTACCATACCAGGCCAAACAAAGAAATCCCAAAACATAGAAAAAGGAACATAGACAACCCACCCAACTCACGCCCTGACCATACTAAAACAAAGACATAATAAAAGAACTAAGGTCAGAACGTGACAATAGTTTATACAATGGGTGGGTCTAATCCTGAATGCTGATTGGTTAAAACCGCTTTCCAACCGGTGTCTATTGCACAAGTTACCTCCGGCTATGACGTTAAAATGCCTATTTACTCTGATCCATCTGACTGAGCAATCCACTGTCTCATCAACCAAGCCATCTCCACTATAAAAATTATCTAGACAATATCCCACATTTCTTTTTGACAAAAATGTGTTTTTCAACAGCGAAGAATTATATATACCTTGCGGTCTGTCTCTCCGACATTTGCAACATAGTTTCAATATTCAAATTGGATCTCCAGCTGTCCCAAATTAATGAATGTGTTGGGAGTTGGGATGAGACAGACAGGCAGCATTTCTCAGCCAGTCTAAATCATCAATCAGTTGGCATCATTTTTATGGATATATACAAAGAAATGTCAATTGAAAAAGGGTACAACAAAAGAAGTGCAGCTAGTTTGCAGTCTTTCCAGCTTCAGTGATTGGTTGGCTGTGTTGTTGGCTATCATCTGTGTCCTGGCGAGTGAGCAAATTTTCTATGTCAGGCGAAATCGTGCCTCATTAGCTCAATGCTATCATCTGTGTCCTGGCGAGTGAGCAAATTTTCTTTGTCAGGCGAAATCGTGCCTCATTAGCTCAATGTTATGGATGTATCCAAATAAATGTCACTAGGAAACAGCTTAAACAAATGCAAATGCGGCTACTTTGCTGTTATTCTGGCTGCTTTTTGACGTGACTGTAAATTAGCCATAGTTGGTTAGCTAGCAAGCAAGGGAAAAGAACGCTGCCAGCCAGTATGGCAATGGAACATTTAGAATGAACGACTGGGTTGCGTCCATAGATACAGAACAAAAAGACTGAATGACTGGGTAGCGTCTCTAGCAACCGAACCGATAGAACGAACAACCACGCAGCTTGGGTAGCAACCCTAAATTTGTGTCAGGATTCTATCTTGTAGAAAGATAAAATAGTATGAATAAACGTATCAAAATAATGTTTTTATTGAAAAGATGTCAATCATTATTTGAATATGTTGGTAACCCGTTAATGCCCTCGAAGCCTATGTTTGGAGTATATATTGGCCTCGACTTTGTCTCGGGCCTAACAACACTTGTGCCAATATATCCTCCAAACGTCGGCTACAAACACATCACTTAAATATAGTACAGTCTTTTTACTACAGTATTTATACTTTAGTAAACTGTAAATACTACAGTATACTACAGTCATGTCCGCAACACTACAGTTAATACTACAGTATTGTCAGCAAAAAACACTACAGTGAATACTACAGGAAAGTCCGCCAAAACATTACGATGAATACTATAGTATTTATACCATATTATACTATAGTAGTTTTGGGGGGTGTTCTGCCATCCATATAGCAAATATGGCTCTGAACCATGCCCAAGTCCAAATGTCTCTCTCTCTCTCTCTCTCTCTGAGACACCCACAAAATACTGAATAAAACATAGAACATGAGCACAAGAAAATAATAAAACATATAAAAGAGCACAATATATGTAGGAGCTGTATTGTAGGGTCCTCTCCTAGGGGGGCTGTGTCTCGGGTGCACTAAATTATGTTGTTTTCTAATCAAGCTTTAATAGCTTTCTTTCTCATCTTGGTGAGCAGATGGTCAGAAGGTGGGCGGCGCTCCTTGGGGATTAGGGGATAAATCAGAGAGCATGATGGGGGAACCAATGACCTGCTAGGAGATGTGTGCTGTGGTAGTGGGGTCACACACTCAGAGAGGTCAGCATGTCCTTGAGTTGGCTGGTGGGGGGTGGTGGGCTGCCAGGATACCAGCCTCCCCTGTTTCCCCTCTCTTAGCCTCTTAGGGGAAATACATTTCACTGGATCGTGAAACAAAAGGAAAATATAACAGTGACAATGACAAGGGACAATACATCCTCGGTCAAAGACAATCATTTGTGACTCTGGATGGTAAAGAAATTGGCATTTTTATGTAAGGAAGGATTCAGCCACGTGACGTAAAGCTAGTTTTACGTTCGACTTTATGTTGCAGGGTCCGGTGATATAGTTTGTTGGCCTTGACATTGTAATTCTATCGACCAATGCTAGTTAGATTTACTCCTCTCAGTCCTCCCCTGACAGAGGTCAAATTTAGAGTCTTCAAGATGCTCCGAGACGCTGTGTAACTAATCTGACAAGACAGCGATCAGAGGGACGGAGCAGCCGCCTCTTGGCAGCTGTGATTATCGAGAAGACAGTGAGGGATTAAAAAACATTTGAAAAAAACTCTTTCACCCGGGCTGCTTTGGATGACTGATATAGATAGGGATCGCAGTCATCCCAGGAAAATACACTCACATGTCATTGGGAATTAAGATGAGGAGAGGGAATGATAGGAAGAGGAGGGAATATAACCTTTGGCCGGAGAAGATTGCAGCTACAGTATAAGGGGCACGGTGGAGGAATGTGATTAGTGCTATAGCAGACCTACAAATTACTGTAAATGTCATAAAGCGCTCGCTAGGCTAGCTGGCGACCAACTGGATCTCAGGTGTTATCTACTGCATGGTTAGAACAGGGTTGATGGTGCGCATTCCCCTTTACTGTTATTGTTATTGACCATAATCACCTTTTACCAGGGACGTAATCGAACATGTAGACTCTTAATCTAAAACAGGGCTGTTCTGCCTGACAACAGCATTGTCATTGTATGACACAATTGAGGCATAAACACATACGCCTATCTTTGCATATCCATCCATTTTTTTGCTGTTGGTTATTAGAGGAAGAATCACAACGGGCAGCAGATACTGTAGAACAGGAGTGTCAAACAAATTTAGTCCCTGCTGGCTGCATTCGGTCTTCACGAGGTCTGGATGGCTGCACTTAAAATGTCTTATATTTCCTTGCTGTCAAAATTGGCAAAAGATTGTCAAAAGATTTTTTATGCTGTCTGGCTTTAGTTTCGATGACTGTTAGCAAGCTGGACAGAGTGAATAGGCTGTAAATGTAGGTCCATTATCATTTCTACACATTTTTTATTTAATTGCAGTCATATCAAGGTCAATTGAGATCACCCCCCTTGAAATATACAGTGCCTTCAGAAAGTATTTACACTGTAACACCCGGGGTGGAGTGGGTGAGAAGTCAGGCAGAGGAAGCAGAGAGTTCAGGGTAGTGCTAACTTTTAATGCACAACAACGGTGAACATACGCCAACCAAAGCAAATGCCCCAAACACGGGGGACTTAAACAGTCCAGCAAACAACTCAAACACATGGGAAAACCGTGACACACAGACGTGTACACATGTACATCGAGCAATCCCGCACAGATGGCCTGCTGGTAAATAAAGCCCAGCCAATCAGCCTAAAACAAACACAGGTGAAACCAATAAACAGAAAAGGGGAAAAGGGATCAGTGGCAACTCGTAGGCCGGTGGCGACGACCGCAGAGCGCCACCCGAACAGGAAGGGGAGCCACCTTCGGTAGGAGTCGTGACATACACCCCTTGAGTTTTTCCACATTTATGTGTTACAGCCTGAATTTGAAATGGATTAAATTTGATTTTGCACCACTGATCTAGACACAATTACCCCACAATGTCAAAGTGGAATTTTGTTATTTAAAATGTAAACAATTTAAACAATTCTAAGCTGAAATGTCTTGAGTCAATAAGTTTTTACTCAAGACATGGGGTGGCAGGTAGCCTAGCAGTTAGAGCATTGGGCCAGTAACCGAAAGGTTGGTGGATCGAATCCCTGAGCTGACAAGGTAAAAATCTGTCATTCTGCCCCGGAACAAGGCAGGTAACCCACTGTTCCTAGGCTGTCGTTGTAAATAAGTTGTCTTTAACTGAATTTCCTAGTTAAATAAAGTTAAATAAATAAATATAAACAACCAAAAAACATGCAACCCCTTTGTTGTGGCAAGCCTTTTCAGGAGTAGAAATGTGCTTAACAAGTCACTTAATAAGTTGCATGGATTCATTCTGTGTTTAATAATAGTGGTTAACATTCTTTTTTGAATGATTACCCCATCTCTTTACACTACACATACAATTATCTGTAAGTAGTAGTAGTGAATATCAAGCACATATTCAACCACGAAGACCAGGGAGGTTTTTCCAATGCCTCGCAAATAATGGCAAAAAAAGCAGACACTGAAAATCCCTTTGAGCATGGTGAAGTTATTAATTACACTTTGGATGGTGTATCAATACACCCAGTCACTACAAAGATACAGGCGTCCTTCCTAACTCAGTTGCCGGAGAGGAATAAAACCGTTCAGGGATTTCACCTGTTGATTTTAAAACTGTTACAGAGTTTAATGGCTGTGAGAGGAGAAAACTGAGGATGGCTCAACAACATTGTAGTTACTCCACAATACTAACCTAAATGACAGTGTGAAAATAATACAAACATTCCAAGATATGCATTCTGTTTGCAGTAAGGCAATAAAGTAATACTGCTGAAAACGTGACAAAGTATTTCACTTTTTTGTCCTGAATTATGATTTGGGAAAATCCACCACAACACATCACTGAATACTACTCTTCATATTTTCAAGCATCGTGGTGGCTGCATGATGTTATGGATATGCAGGACATCGTCAAGGATTAGGGAGTTTTTGGGGGGATAAAAATAAACTGAATAGAACTAAACACAGGCAAAATCCTCAAGGAATAATTTCTGCCAAAGGTGTATGTATTAATATCCAACATGCATTGACCCACGGGGTTGAGTACTTATTTCATTAGTCTTAAACAAAAAAATATAATTTCCGTTCCACTTTGACATTACAGATTATTTTGTGTAGATTGTTGAAAAAAAAGACAATCAATTTGAATCAGAATGTGTGTGAATACTTTCTTAAGGCTGTATATTTACTCTGAACCATCTCATGGGCCGGATTTCTCGTCAAGGTCATGTTTTTTATTTTGTACTTTTACATAGTGCACATACTGTAACTTGCTTTCAATCTTTCATTGCCTCTCACTGCTCTAACCAAGAACTGAACAATGCATCTAAAATTAAACTGATAGCCATGACACTCTCTCTCTCTCTCTTTCTCTGTCTCTCTCTCTCTCTCTCCTCTTCCTTCCATGTAACATAAACAGGCTCTTTAGCAATGGCAGCCAGGCAGGTTTATTTTGATGAGAGGACGTGAGCCCAACAGATGCAAATCAATTCATAAAATGCAGCGCCATTATAGAATGGAGCAGCCATCCCTGCCACTTGATGGCCTTTCTCCTACTCTGAAGACTGACTCTGATATGTGGTTGTGGTTGTTGACTGTGGTATGTGGTCGTTTACTGTAAATTGTGGTTGTCTCAACTAGCTATCTTTAGATGAACGCACTAACTGTAAGTGGCTCTGGATGAGACTGTCTGCTAAATGACTAAAACGTTAAATGTATATGATGGTTTCATGCTGCAGGGCATAGGTCTGTCTCAGCTGTCAGGCTCCTGCTAATGCTGACCAAGGTTACATCGCATAGCATGCTGGCACTTGAAAACTACCAGTTGACACCTGGTGGACTGTGGAAAGAAGAACATTTACAAAGAGACACCTGGAAAGGATGTTTTTTTTTCAGATTCTTCCTGAAATGTAAGCCTTGGATGTACAATAATAATGGACATGTTAACAATGTATACACTATACATATGATGTCAGTGTTGTTTTATAATGTATAATGGTAATACATTTCAGAAGTCTGCATTTAATTTATGGGTCTGGCTTTTTAAACCGTGTGAAAATGAGCCCTAATCCACCAGATCTGTAATGACGTTCTTGTAGTATTTGCTCTCTGTTAACGATAAGCCCGTACAAACAGTCTTGAAACCGATCGGCTGCTGCTATTGAAAAACTCTTTGTGTAGTGAGCTGCACATGTTGTACCCAGAGTGTGTGTTGGGTCTCTTATTGAGCGTGGGATCCTGGTGGATGACAATAACATCAAAAACACACTGCCTCAGCCTTCATGTTCCTACTCTCTATTGTGGGACTGTGCCCTCTCCTCTGGTATCAAAGCATTCCTGTTTGACCAAACGCCGCCTTTGAACACCAACTCACCTTTTTGATCGTTGACAGAATGATAGGTGACACCAACCTGTTAACCAGAACAAAAATCCCAGCTAACGGCCTTATAACAGCCTATGTCACCAATTTAATGAATTTCACATTCACATCAAGCAAGGTGTCACGACTTCCCCTCTCCTTGTTCGGGCGGCGTTCGGCGGTCAGCAGGAGCAGATACCCTCCCTGTGGCGGTGGAGGAGCGCGTCCAGCAGCACGCGACCATGTTGCAACGTCTGGGCACCGCCATGGATCGCGTGCTGCAGATGATGGATCGTTGGGAGAGAGGAGGTTTTCCAGCACCTCCACCAGTCCCACTACAGCAGGTTCCACCCCTCCTTCATCCGGTCCCAGCGGGATTCAACTCACGCTCCAGAGGGAGTATGATGGAATGGCTGCTGGATGCCAGGGGTTCCTACTCCAGCTGGGGCTCTACCTGGCGATCGTCCACCTGGCTCCTTTGGGACGTGAGAGCGTGTCCACCCTCGTCTCCTGCATCTCAGGCAAAGCCCTGGAAGGGGCTAACGCCGTATGGAGTGAAGGAGACGCGGTGTTGGACCATTACACAGAGTTCAGGGTGAACGTCTGTTCCACCCGAGGCAGCGGACGAGGAGCGCGCAGGATTTCGCTTTGGACATCCGGACCCTGGCCGCCAGCGCGGGATGGAACGACAGGGCCCTAATCGATCACTACTGGTGCCATCTGCTCGAGGACGTCCGTCGGGAGTTGGCCTGCCGAGACACCACCCTCACATTGGACCAGCTGGTGGACCTGTCCATCCGGCTGGACAACCTGCTATCTACCCGCGGACGTCCGGATCTGGACCTGTCAGTTCCATCCCCCAGCACCTCCACTCCGACGCCCATGGAGTTGGGAGGTGCTGCACTAAGGGCGACAAGTAGAGGGCACCCGTAGAGGGCACACTGCTGGTCGGTGCTGGGGGGGTTCCTCAGGGAGTCGAGGCAGCAGGCAGGGCACTATCGTATCACCCCAGGTGAGCCGGCACCAGGCTCACCCAGAGCTCCCTGTTGCTCACATGTATGTGTTGATTACATTTCCTGAGTTTTCCCCGCATTCCCAGCATAAGGCACTAGTAGATTCAGGCACAGCTGGGAATTTTATTGACCGTTCATTTGCCCATAGTTTAGGGATCCCCCTTGTTCCTGTGGATATGCCCTTCCCTGTGCATGCCCTAGATAGTCAACCATTAGGGTCAGGGCTGATTAGGGAGGCCACAGCTCCACTAGACATGGTTATGCAGGAGGGTCACAAGGAGAGAATCAGTCTCTTCCTTATTGATCCTCCTGCATTTCCCGTGGTGCTGGGCCTACCCTGGTTGGCCTGTCATGACCCGTTATTTCGTGGCAACAGAGTGCTCTCAAGGGGTGGTCACGAGAGGTGTGTGGGGGTTTCCATCGGTGCGACTACAGTGGAAAGTCCAGACCAGGTCTCCACTGTGCGCATCCCCTTAGAATATGCCGATTTGGTTCTCGCCTTCTGTAAGAAGAGGGACTCCTGGTAGACGCACCACTTCCCAGGAGTTACTTGTATCCTCAGGAGCGCTTACAACCTGGTGCGTATCCGCGAGGGGGCCGAGTGGAAGACGGCATTTAGTACCACCTCAGGGCACTATGAGTACCTCGTCATGCCGTACGGGTTGATGAATGCTCCATCAGTCTTCCAGGCCTTTGTTGACGAGATTTTCCGGGACCTGCACGGGCAGGGTGTAGTGGTGTATATCGACGACATTCTGACATACACCGCTACACGCACCGAGCATGTGTCCCTGGTGCACAGGGTGCTTGGTCGACTGGTGGAGCATGACCTGTACGTCAATGCTGAGAAACGTCTGTTCTTCCAACAGTCCGTCTCCTTCCTAGGGTACCGCATTTCCACTTCAGGGGTGGAGATGGAGAGTGACCGCATTTCAGCCGTGCGTAATTGGCCGACTCCCACCACGGTAATGGAAGTGCAGCGGTTTCTAGGGTTTGCCAACTACTACCGGAGGCTTATCCGGGGTTTTGGTCAGGTAGGAGCTCCCATTACCTCACTGTTGAAGGGGGAACGATGCAGCTGCAGTGGTCTGCTGAGGCGGACAGGGCTTTTGGTCACCTGAAGGCTCTGTTTACCTCGGCTCCCGTGCTGGCTCATCCGGATCCCCCTTTGGCGTTCATAGTGGAGGTGGATGCGTCCGATGCTGGGATAGGAGCGAGAGCACTCGGGCACACATTCAAAGCTCCGCACCTGTGCTTTCTTTTTGAAGAAGCTCAGCCCGGGGGAGCGAAACTATGATGTGGGGGACCGGGAGCTGTTGGCAGTTGTCAAGGCTCTGAAGGCGTGGAGACATTGGCTTGAGGGGGCTAAACACCATTTTCTCATCTGGACTGACCACCGCAAAAGTATATCTGGGCGGCGAGGTGGGCCATGTTCTTTACATGTTTTGATTTCCCTCTGTCCTACAGACCAGGTTCCCAGAACGCTAAGGCAGACACACTGTCCCAGATGTATGACACAGAGGAACGGTCCATGGATCACACTCCCATACTTCCAGCCACTTGCCTGGTGGCACCGGTGGTGTGGGAGCTGGACACGGACATCGAGCAGGTGTTACACACAGAGCCCACTCCCCCCCAGTGTCAGGTTGATCTATTGGGCCCACACATCACCCTCCTTTGGTCACCCTGGCATCGGTCAGACTTTGCCTTTTCCTTACTGGGAAGTACTGGTGGTCCACCTTGGCCAAGGACGTGAGGGCTTATGTTTCCTCCTGCTCGGTGTGCGCCCAGTGCAAGGCTCCCAGAGGAGCTCAGTGCTCAGAGGAGACCTGGGACACCGCCCATGTGCACCTACAATGGGCCGTGAGGCGGCAAAAGGCGAGTGCCCACCGCCACCGCAGCGAGGCCCCGGTGTTCGCACCAGGGGACCGGGTCTGGCTCTCGTCCCGAAACCTGCCCCTCCGACTGGCCTGCCGGAAGCTGGGCCCGCGGTTTGTGGGGCCATTCAAAATCCTGAGGAGACTGAACAAGGTATGCTACAGGTTACAGCTTCCATCAGATTACCGTATTAATCCCTCGGTCCATGTGTCTGTCCTCAGGCCGGTGGTGGCTGGTCCACTCCATGAGTCTGAGGTGCGGGAGGTTCCTCCGACCCCTCTGGACATCGAGGGGGCCCCGGCATATGCTGTTCGAGCCATCCTGGACTCGAGGTGTCAGGCGAGGGGCCTTCAGTACCTCGTGGAGTGGGAGGGGTACGGTCTGGAGGAGAGATGCTGGGTGCCGGTGGAGGAAGTCTTGGACCCTTCGTTGCTGCGGGAGGTCCACCATCTCCATCTGGATTGCCATGCGCCTCGTCCTTCGGGTCGTCCCCACGGTCGGTGTCGGCGCGCGTTCTGTCACGACTTCCGCCGAAGTCGGTCCCTCTCCTTGTTCGGGGCGGTGTTCGGCGGTCGACGTCACCGGCCTTCTAGCCGCCGCCTATCCACTTTTCATTTTCCATTTGTTTTGTCTTTTTGTTTGTTTGTTTTGTTTTGTATTTTGTGTCTCCAGAGCCCGTACGGGAGTTTGAACCACTGCGCCACCCGGGAGGCCCCATTTGTTTTGTCTTTGTCTTACACACCTGGTTTCACTCTCCCAATTACCTGTTTATTATTTAACCCTCTGTTCCCCATGTTTGTTTGTGAGTGATTGTTCTTTGTACATCGGTCCGTTATTGTGGGCTCGCTATATTGCTTTCTATTTCGTATATTTTGAGTAAAGTACGTTGATTACTCATATCTGCTGTCCTGCGCCTGACTCTACACCAGCTACACACAGGACCATTACAGACTGATTATCAACCTAGGTTGCTGGGTGGGATGGGATGGGAAGGGGTGGGAGGCATGCATTCTTTGGGGTGTGGGGGTGGTTCGGAAGGGTTGGACGCATAGGTCAGGGTTATCTTTATTTATTAGATTTTTTGTACCTGTAATTACTACAGTCCTAATTATTACTATAATATATACTACAGTCCGCAACACTACAGTAATTACTATATTGCATACTACAGTCTGCAAAAACAATACAGTAATTACTATAGCTTTTTTAATTGTAGTATTTAACCTATAATTAACTGTAAATACTACAGTGTACTTCAGTCATGTCTGCAAAAACACTACAGTGAATACTATAGTATTTAGTTAGCTGGCCTGTGTCATCCTGGCATTGCATGCACCTGTGACTGTCATCTGCAGGGCTTGTGTGCCGGCCATTTTGACTGGGTGGAACAGATGGCAGCCCGGTGGAGGTGGAGAGGCGATGAGAACCTTTCACAGTGGACAATCCTGGGGCAGTTGAGCAGCGGGCCATCTGCTTGACACTCCTAAAAATTACCAACGTTCAACACCTCTCCATGACGCCTTGTCCTCCATGCTCCAACACGTCCAACAGGCAGGAGCCACAGGAAAGCTCTCAGGGCATTCAAACAAACAACAGGTCCTCTTCACTCTCATGGGAGTTAAAGTAGAGCTCCTGATACATTTCAGGTCGGTCAATGGATTTCTCAACATGATTCTCTCTACTGCATTGGGATCCTGTCTGTCTGAATGGCTCTTCTCAGCAGGCCATCGGGTAGGCACTGATCTCACAATAGATGGCACTATCTTAAGGAGAGGAAGGGTGTGGATGTGGGTGCGGATCTGGATGTAGGTGGGTGTGAGTCCAGCTACTGTAGGCAGGGTGTGAGCTTTGCTCCGCATGGGTTCAGGAGAGAGGAGGGGGGCCAGAGCTATTTGGGACAGAGGTCCACGAGCCAGTGGGAGAGAGTCTGCTACTTGTCCCACACAGGACTGGAACCTCCATCAGAAGCTAGCCAACAAACTAGCTACTAGTCATTATTTGCCACTGCTAGCGGTCTTCACCTATAGGCGTTAGCCAACAGTAGCCACTCAGTTGCACCTAGACACTAGCCAGCTTTAGCTCGAGCTTTAGCAGACTGGAATTACCTGCCAGTCTGCACAGCGTGATATCAACCCAGAGCATATCGGACTGCTGTTCTCCACCACATCACCGGATTTCCTGCCACAAGCTCTGGACCATTACACCGGATCATCGCAGCTATCTAGCTGCAACTGAGTGGCTACTGTTGGCCAATGCCTCTGTCCCGAAGTAAGTTTACCTCCACTATACTCACATCCTACCATACTCTTGTCTGTACATTATGTCCTGAATCTATTCTACCATGCCCAGTAATCTGCTCCTTTTAATCTCTGTTCCCTATGCACTAGACAACCAGTTCTTATAGCTTTTAGCCATACCTTTATCCTACTCTTCCCCTTTTCCTTTTCCTTTTTTTTTAAAGGTCAGTTAATTAAGCACAAATTCTTATTTTCAATGGCAGCCTAGGAACAGTGTGCTAACTGCCTTGTTCAGGGGCAGATTTTTACCTTGTCACCCCGTTCCTCTGGAGATGTAGAGATTAACCCAGGCCCTGTAGCCCCCAGTTCTACACCCAGGCGCTCTCATTTGTTGACTTCTGTTACCGTAAAAGCCTTGGTTTCATGCATGTCAACATCAGAAGCCTCCTCCCTAAGTTTGTTTTATTCACTGCTGTAGCACACTCTGCCAACCCTGATGTCCTAGCCTTGTCTGAGTCCTGGCTTAGGAAGGCCACCAAAAATTCTGAAATCTCCATCCCAACTACAACATTTTCCGTCAAGATAGAATTGCCAGGGCCTCCCGGGTGAAGCAGTGGTCTAGGGCACTGCATTGCAGTGGCACAGGGTTGGAGGTGCACTGTGTTAAGAAGCAGTGCGGCTTGGTTGGGTGGTGTTTCAGAGGATGCATGGCTTTCAACCTTTGTCTCTCCCGACCCCGTACGGAGTTGTAGCAATGAGACAAGATAGTAATTACTAATAACAATTGGATACCACGAAAAGGGGGTACATTTTTTTTTTAAAGATAGAATTGCCAAAGGCGGCGGAGTTGCAATCTACTGCAGAGATAGCCTGCAGAGTTCTGTCTTTACTATCCAGGTATGTGCCCAAACAGTTCAAGCTTCTACTTTTAAAAATCCACCTTTTCAGAAATAAGTGTCTTATTCTCACGCTTGTTACAGACCCCCCTCAGCCCCCAGCTGTGCCCTGGACACCATATGTAAATTGATTGCGCCCCATCTATTTTCAGAGTTCGTACTGTTAGGTGACCTAAACTGGGATATGCTTAACACCCCGGCAGTCCTACAATCTATGCTAGATGCCCTCAATCTAACACAAATTATCAAGGAACCTACCAGGTACAACCCTAAATCCGTAAACATTGGCACCCTCATAGATATCATCCTGACCAACTTGCCCTCCAAATAAACCTATGCTGTCTTCAACCAGGATCTCAGCGATCACTGCCTCATTGCCTGCATCCGTAATGGTTCCGTGGTCAAACATCCTGTGGCGTACTGCATTAGCATTGAATTGCCCCCGGAATATGCAACTTTTCAGTGAAGTCAGGAACCTATATACACATACAATTCAGCTGGACTAGACAATCTGGACCCTATTTTTCTAAAATGATCCACCGCAACCCCTATTACTAGCCTGTCCAAACTCTCTTTCGTATCGTCTGAGATCCCTAAAGATTGGAAAGTTGTCGCGGTCATCCCCTTCTTCAAAGGGGGAGACACTCTAGACCCAAACTGTTACAGACCTATATCCATCCTGCCCTGTCTTTCTAGTCTTCGAAAGCCAACAAACAGATCACCGACCATTTCGAATCCCACCGTACCTTCTCCGCTATGCAATCTGGTTTCAGAGCTGGTCATGGGTGCATCTCAGCCACGCTCAAGGTCCTAAACAATATCCTAACCGCCATCAACAAAAGACAGTACTGTGCAGTCGTCTTCATCGACCTGGCCAAGCCTTTCGACTCTGTCAATCACCAAATTCTTATCGGCAGACTCAATAGCCTTGGTTTCTCAAATGACTGCCTCGCCTGGGTCCCAACTACTTCTCGGATAGAGTTCAGTGTGTCAAATCAGAGGGCCTGTTGTTCGAACCTCTGGCAGTCTCTATGGGGGTGCCACAGGGTTCAATTCTTGGGCCGACTCTTTTCTCTGTATTTATCAATGATGTTGCTCTTGCTGCTGGTGATTCTCTGATCCACCTCTACGCAGATGACACCATTCTGTAAACAAATACCTAGGTGTCTGGTTAGACTGCAAACTCTCCTTCCAGACTCACAATAAGCATCTCCAATCCAAAATTAAATCAAAGAATTGGCTTCCTATTTCGCAACAAAGCCTCCTTCACTCATGCTGCCAAACATACCCTCGTAAAACTGACTATCCTACCGATCCTTGACTTCGGTGATGTCATTTACAAAATAGCCTCCAACACTCTACTCGGCAAATTGGGAGTGGTCTATCACAGTGCCATCCGTTTTGTCACTAAAGCCCAATATACTACCCACCACTGCTACCTGTACACTCTTGTTGGCTGGCCCTCACTACATGTCCATCGCCAAACCCACTGGCTCCAGTTTATCTATAAGTCTTTGCTAGGTAAAGCCCCGCCTTATCTCAGCTCACTGGTCACCATAGCAACACCTACCTGTAGGAGGCGCTCCAGCAGGTATATTTCACTGGTCATCCCCGAACCTTTGGCCTCCTTTCCTTCCAGTTCTCTGCTGCCAATGACTGGAATGAATTGCAAAAGTCACTGAAGCTGGAGACATATCTACCTCACTAACTAAAAGCATCAGCTATCAGAGCAGCTTACTGATCACTGCACCTGTACAAAGCCCATCTGTAAATAGTCCACCCAACTACCTCATCCCCATATTGTTCTTTTTTTGCTCTTTTGCACCCCAGTATCTCTACTTGCACAACATCATCTGCACATCTATCACTCCAGTGTTAATGCTAAATTGTAATTATTTTGCCACTATTGCCTATTTATTGACTTACCTCCCTAATCTTCCTGCATTTGCACACACTGTATATAGCTCTTTTCTACTGTCTACCTGTAGGGATTTCCTCCTCTTCTTCTGAAGAGGAGAGAAGGATCGGAGGACCAATATGCAGCATGGTTAAAGTTCATGGTTCTTTAATCAGAGAAACTATACATGAACAGAATACAAACCAAGAAACGTGAAAACCCCAAAACAGTCACGTGTGGCACAAACCCTGACACAGGAGACAACCACCCACAAAACCCAACACAAAACAGGCTACCTGTCACGTTCTGACCTTTATTTCCTTTGTTTTGTATTTAGTTAGTATGGTCAGGGCATGAGTTGGGTGGGCAGTCTATGTTTGATTTTCTATGATTTGGGGATTTCTGTTTCGGCCTAGTATGGTTCTCAATCAGAGGCATGTGTCATTAGTTGTCTCTGATTGAGAATCATACTTAGGTAGCCTGGGTTGCACTGTTTGTTTGTGGGTGATTGTCTATGTTGATTGCTTGTTTCAGCGCAGTTTGCATTTAGCTTCACGGTTGTTCTTTCGTTTATTGTTTTTTGTATAGGGTTTCAGTGTTCAGCGTTTTCTGTATTAAAATTAATGATGAACACATACCACGCCGCATTTTGGTCCTCTGATCCATCTCACCTCTCCTCTTCAGATGAAGAGGAGGACGACCGTGACACTACTTAAATATGGTTCCCAATCAGAGACAATGGTTAACACCCTCTTCTTATTGAGAACCATATCAGGCCCAAAAACAGAAACAGACAAACTAGACATCCAACATAGAATGCCCACTCAGATCACACCCTGACAAACAAAACATAGAAACATACAAAGCAAACTATGGTCAGGGTGTGACAGTACCCCCCCCCAAGTGGACTCCGGCCGCAAAACCTGAACCTGTTGCGGAGGGTCTGGGTGGGCATCTGTCCGCGGTGGCGGCTCTGGTGCTGGACGTAGCCCCCACTTCACCATAGTCTTAGTCCGCCTCATTGTCCGCCTCCGTGGTCTCCTAACCACGGCGACCCTTCTAAATGACCCCACTGGACTGAGGGCCAGCTCGGGACAGAGGGGCAGCTCGGGACAGAGGGGCAGCTCGGGACAGAGGGGCAGCTCGGGACTGAGGGGCAGCTCCGTACTGGCTGACGACTCCGGCAGATCCTGGCTGACTGACAGCTCTGGCGGATCCTGGCTGACTGGCGGCCCTGGCGGATCCTGGCTGACTGGCGGCTCTGGCGGATCCTGGCTGACTGGCGGCTCTGGAAGATCCTGGCTGACTGGCGGCTCTGGAAGATCCTGGCTGACTGGCGACTCTGGAAGATCCTGGCTGACTGGCAACTCTGGCGGCTCATGACAGACGGGAGACTCTGGCGGCTCATGACAGACGGGAGACTCTGGCAGCTCATGACAGACGGGAGACTCTGGCGGCTCATGACAGACGGGAGACTCTGGCGGCTCATGACAGACGGGAGACTCTGGCGGCTCATGACAGACGGGAGACTCTGGCGGCTCATGACAGACGGGAGACTCTAGCATCTCTGGACAGGCGCGGTGCACTGTAGGCCTGGTGCGTGGTGCCGGTGCTGGTGGTACTGGGCCGAGGACACACACCTCAGGGTGAGTGCGGGGAGGAGGAACAGGGAGTACTGGGCTCTGGACACGCACAGGAAGCCTGGTGCGGGGAGCTGCCACCGGAGGGCTGGTGTGTGGAGGTGGCACTGGATGGACCGGACCGTGAAGGCATACTGGTGATCTTGAGAGCAGGGCTGGCACCAACCGCCCTGGCTGGATCTTCACCCTAGCCCGGCAGATGTGGGGAGCTGGGATGTAGCGTACCGGGCTAAGCACGCGTACTGGGGACACCGTGCGTTCCACCGCATAACACGGTGCCTGACCAGTACCACGCCCGCCACGGTTAGCACTGCTAGGAGCACTGTAGCGCTGAGCTGGCACAGGACGTGCAAGGCTAGGGAGGTGCACAAGGAGGCCTAGTGCGTGAGGCTGGCACAATCTTCACCAGACGACTAGCACGCACCTCAGGACGAGTATGGAGAGCTGACCCAGGTGCCATCAAATCCCCGACACGCTCCGTCGGGCGAATGCCGTGCCTCATGCACCAACACAGCAACTCCCTCATAACTCTATCCTCCAATTTCCCCATTAACTCCTTCACGGTCTCTGCTTCGCTCACCTCCAACACCGGCTCTGGTTCTGGTTTCCTCCTTGGCTCCTTACGATAAACAGGGGCAGTTGGCTCAGGTCTGACTCCTGACTCTGCCACACTCTCCGTGTGCCCCCAAGAAATTTTTGGGGCTGACTCTCGGGCTTCCATCCGCGCCACCGTGCTGCCTCCTCAAACCGCCGCCTCTCCGCTTTGGCTGCCTCCAGCTCTGCCTTTGGGCGGCGATATTCCCATGGCTGTGCCCAGGGTCCTTTCTCGTCTAGGATCTCCTCCCACGTCCAGGAGTCTTGATTCTTCTGCCGCTGTTGCTGCTGCCCGTTACCACGCCGCTTGGTCCTTGGTTGGTGGGTGGTTCTGTAAGGGATTTCCTCCTCTTCTTCCGAAGAGGAGAGGCAGACAAACTGGTTAAAGACAATCAGATAAACAACAGAATACAAAACAAGGATGCCAAACACTGACACAGGAGACAACCATCCAGAAAACCCAACACAAAACAGGCTAGCTAAAAATGGTTCCCAATCAGAGACAATGGCTAACACCTGCCTCTGATTGAAAACCATATCTGGCCCAAACACAGAAACAGACAAACTAGACATTCAACATAGGATGCCCACTCACACCCTGACCAAACAAAACATAGAAACATACCAAGTAAACTATGGTCAGGGTGTGACACTACCCACCCAACTCATGCCCTAACCATACTAAAACAAAGACATAATAAAAGAACTAAGGTCAGAATGTGACAGTTATTTACTGTACGTTTGTCTATCCCATGTGTAACTCTGTGTTTTTGTCGCACTGCCTTGCTTTATCTTGGCCAGGTCGCAGTTGTAAATGAGAACTTGTTCTCAACTGGCCTACCTGGTTAAATAAAGGTGAAATAAAAACATTTTTTAGAAAAAAACACAGGAAGGGCTCATCAAACTGGAATGTCCACAGCTGTCAGCTCTCTAGGACAGGGCCACAGTAGAAGATGTTGGCCCGTGTGGACAGCAGGATTTTCCAGCTAAGCACTCAGACTCATTCCCCACAGCCCAGCTTCAGACTAATTTCCCACAGCCCACCGCACACTTGCCCAAATCAATTGACACACATCTTGGACTAATGGACCAAGACACAGCTATTATATTGTTTTGGATGTTTTAGAGACCATTCAAACTTGAAACAACCCAATAAATGTGCAGTGGTACTGCAGTTTGGTTTACGGCTTCAATACACTTTGTAATTTAATTGAGTCTCCTATCACTCTTTGATCGAAGAGTATTCAGTGTAATGACAAGAGTCAGACTATATGGTACACGGTTGGAATAAAAGGGAAACGAACCTCTGACTATTTAATATAAACAGATTAGTATGATCTGATTAGGCACATGGTAGTTACTCACACTGTTGCTGTTTCTCCTGATGGTAGGAAATGTACAGTATGTTTCCCATGTTACAGCCTTACGCTCTTTCTCTAAGCTGTGCTGTGTTGTAGCCAGCTGCAGTGAATGGTGCCAAACAGTAGCTATAGCTGTGGGGGTTGAGCTTGTTTGAACCTGTTACCTATCTGCATATGGGAAAGACATCTAATCACAACCACGACCAAAAACAGATTGTAAAACAATATCACAATGTAAAGAGAAACCTTGAAAGCGTTTGCAAAACAAAATAATGGGAAGAGAGGACATTGGGACCTTAAAGACCCATACTAACTGAGTCAGCATGTGTAGCTTAGGTTCTAAACGTCCATGTACACCTCTATGTACAGTTGAAGTCGGAAGTTGACATACACCTTAGCCAAATACATTTAAACTCAGTTTTTCACAATTCCTGACATTTAGTCCTAGTGAAAATTCCCTGTCTTAGGTCAGTTAGGATCACCACCTTATTTTAAGAAAGTGAAATGTCAGAATAATAGTAGAGAGAATTATTTATTTCAGCTTTTATTTCTTTCATCACATTCCCAGTGGGGCAGGTTTCAATAGACTCACCTTTAAATTGTTTAACTTGGGTCAAACATTTCAGGGAGCCTTCCACAAACTTCCCTCAATAAGTTGGCTGAATTTTGGCACATTCCTCCTGACAGAGCCGGTGTAACTGAGTCAGGTTTGTAGACTTCCTTGCTCGCACACGCTTTTTCAGGTCAGACCACACATTTTCTATAGGATTGAGGTCAGGGTTTTGTGATGGCCACTCCAATACTTTGAGCCATTTTGCCACAACTTTGGAAGTATGCTTGGGGTCATCGTTCATTTGGAAGACCCATTGGCGACCAAGCTTTAACTTACTGGCTGATGTCTTAAGATGTTGCTTCAATATATCCAAATCATTTTCCTACCTCATGATGCCATCTATTTTGTGAAGTGCACCAGTCCCTCCTGCAGCAAAACACCTCCATAACAAGATGCTGCCACCCCCGTGCTTCATGGTTGGGATGGTGTTCTTCGGCTTGCAAGCTTCCCCCTTTTTCCTCCAAACATAACAATGGTCATTATGGCGAAACAGTTCTATTTTTGTTTCATCAGACCGGAGGACATTTCTCCAAAGAGTACGATCTTAATCCCCATGTGCAGCTGCAAAATGTAGTCTGTCTTTTTTATGGTGCTTATGGAGCAGTGGCTTCTTCCTTGTTGAGCGGCCTTTCAGGTCATGACGATATAGGACTCGTTTTACTGTGGATATAGATACTTTTGTACTTTATTCCTCCAGCATCTTCACAAGGTCCTTTGCTGTTGTTCTGGGATTGATTTGCACTTTTCGCACCAAAGTACATTCAATTCTAGGAGACAGAACGCGTCTCCTTCCTGAGCGGTATGACGGCTGTGTGGTCCCATGGCATTTATACTTGCTTACTATTGTTTGTACAGATGAACGTGGTACCTTCAAGCGTTTGGAAATTGCTCCCAAGGATGAATCAGACTTGTGGTGGTCTACAGTTTTTTTCTGTCTTGGCTGATTTCTTTTGATTTTGAGAGGCACTGAGTTTGTAGGTAGGCCTTGAAATACATCCACAGGTACACCTTCAACTGACTCAAATGATGTCAATTAACTATCAGAAGATTATTTCACTTATAATTCACTGTATCACAAATCCAGTGGGTCAGAAGTTTACATACACTAAATTGACTGTGCCTTTAAACAGCTTGGAAAATTCCAGAAAATGATGTAGAAGCCATGACATCATTTTCTGGAATTTTCCAAGCTGTTTAAAGGCACAGTCAATTTAGTGTATGTAAACTTCTGACCCACTGGATTTGTGATACAGTGAATTATAAGTGAAATAATCTGTCTGTAAACAATTTTTGGAAAACATTATTGTGTCATGCACAAAGTAGATGCCCTAACTGACTTGCCCAAACTATAGTTTGTTAACAAGAAATGTGTGGAATGGTTGAAAAAATAGTTTTAATGACTCCAACATAAGTGTATGTAAACTTCCGACTTCAACTATAATTTACTTCCAATATGACACAGGAAAACATTGTAGAATAATTTGCCAGTCTCCAGTGTCGTCTATGTGTCTGTGTGACACGCAGCCGAGCTGTAGTCTGGCTGGTAACCGTAGAGCCAGTTGGGCACCATCTGCCCTGACTCCCTCCCTGCTTCTCATGTCCATGGGAGCGGAGCCAGCTGTGTGGTGAGTACTCTCGCTCTCCCCCTCTCTCTCAAACAGACAGTCTGTCATGCTCTCCTTCCGTCAATGTGATAACACCGCATCACATCCAATCTCATCAAATAAAACTCCATCTATCGCATCGCATTTCCTCTGAGCTAGCCAGGGCCCCATACCAAAACAACACACATGGATGCATGTTTTCTAGGTGAGTGTATTAGGGCTGTTGAGGAGGAATGCATGTATAGTACATGCATCATCCATCATTTTTGTGCCTGAATTCACCCGTCTGTTGGATCAGAAACGGACAAACAGACAAGCCAGCTCGTCCCTCTATTTCACTCACACTGCCATGGAAGACCTCCCTCACTCTACTGTGGTGGATAATGCTGAGGAAATAGAAGTAAATTGAGCCAACAGGTCTAGTCACAGTGCTGAGATATCCCACTGGGCACACACCGGTTGAATCAACATTGTTTCCACGTCATTTCAATGAAATTATTTTGATCAATGTGGAATAGACGTTGAATTGATCACTGTGCCCAGTGGGATAGTACAGCCACCTTTCTCCCCCGGGGGGACGGGCGCAGAGAGAATACCACCCACATTTGTTCCATTATTGCCACCCTTTTACCATTCCCTCCTTTCTTTATAAGGCATGTCACGCAGCATAATGAGGCAGGACTTTTTCAAAAGATTTGAAAAAGCACCCAAAAGGACAAAATAAATCCCTCTTCAGAGTGGAGGGGTGGAGTGGAGGCACTCGGGGTAAAGATGCCCAGGGAAGGCTTTATTCTTTTGTAATTAACATGCGGAAGTCAGATACTTGAAACATCCATTAAAGCCGAGGTATTTTTATTTTTATTATTTGCAAAGCCGTGACTACACTGCATATCTGGTACTGCTTTAACTCCCTATTTCCCCCGGCCTAGCTCATCAGCCGTGATAATAGAGTTAGAAGTCAACTGTGACCTCAGTACCTTATATTCCCTCCTTGTTGCTACACCTGCCGCAGTTTTTAGATTTGTTCTTCTCACAAGGTTTTCTCTTTCATCATGGTGACTGACCCCTCTCTTCCTGCGTAAGAGGGGAGATAAAGCAAGCTAGAAACAGTATGCAACGGACAAAACATTTCTGACTGTCTATCTCTGACCTCGATCACACACACAGTTTAAAGGTGCAATATGCAGAAATTGCAATTCCTGGTTGCTAAAATTCTAATAGCTCAACTCATTTCAGTTTATATGACAAAACAAGCAGTCGTTCCGTGGACAATCATTGTACCATCTAAACCGCTGTGAAATATTTTTTCCATTACCACAAATATGATATTTTCAGCTGTTTGAAGCTGGTGTACAAAACCAGAAGTAAAAGATGCAAAAGTTAAATTTAAGAACGGAAAACATAGAAATAGCGCACATAGAACAGCTCTACCGCATCTTAGACTTGCTTTCCGTGACAAAGTCAGATCTATAACTCACATTTCTATGTGAATTTAGTAAGGTAGCCCAAAAAGTTACATATTGCACCTTTAATTATAATCACTCCACTGCATCACAGATTTACTGATGAAGTTACATAATAATACATATTTAGTTGCTCTTCCTGTGATTCAGAAATAGAAAGCAGCCGGACAAATAAAGCTTAATGTTTTTATCCCAGCTAAAATGATAATCTGTCGTAGGAGTGTCAGTAGGCCTAAATAACAGCTTATTTAACAGCTGTGGTAGATGGCACCATCTAGTGTTCACTAATGATGTAACATCACACAGTAAACGACGACGGGCTCATAGTAATGGCTGGAAAGCAATTAATGGCATGGTATCAAATACATCAAACACATGGTTTCATGTTGTTGATACCATGCCATTTACTCCATTCAAGCCGTTATTATGAGCCATCCTCCCTTCAGCACCCTTCTGTGCACCAAGTACATTTTCCTCATCCCAGAGAACCCCTCAAGTACCCCCTCAGGTGCATTTTACCAGTAAGCCTAGGTCTCACCACTCAACGTTACTCGGCGAATTCAACGTCACGAAGGCTGATTTAGATTAATTTCTTTCCACCTCTTTTTTTCCACTCTTTTCCTCTTTTGAGTTTGCTGGCGACACAACAGTGGTAGGCCTGATCACCGACAACGACGAGACAGCCTATAGGGAGGAGGTCAGAGACCTGGCAGGGTGGTGCCAGAATAACAACCTATCCCTCAACGTAACCAAGACCAAGGAGATGATTGTGGATTACAGGAAAAGGAGCATCGAGCACGTCCCCATTCTCATCGACGGGGCTGTAGTGGAGCAGGTTGAGAGCTTCAAATTCCTTGGTGTCCACATCAACAACAAATTAGAATGGTTCAAACACACCAAGACAGTCGTGAAGAGGGCACGACAAAGCTTATTCCCCCTCAGAAAAAGATTTGGCATGGGTCCTGAGATCCTCAAAAGGTTCTACAGCTGCAACATCGAGAGCATCCTGACTCGTTGCATCACTACCTGGTACGGCAATTGCTCGGCCTCTACAGAGGGTAGTGCGTATGGTCCAGTACATCACTGGGTAAAACTGCCAGCCATCCAGGACCTCTAAAACAGGCGGTGTCAGAGGAAGGCCCTGAAAATTGTCAAAGACCTCAGCCATAGACTGTTCACTCTACTACCGCATGGCAAGCGGTGCCAGAGTGCCAAGTCTAGTACAAAAAGGCTTCTCAACAGTTTTTACCCCCAAGCCATAAGACTCCTGAACAGGTAACCAAATGGTTACCTGGACTATTTGCATTGTGTGCCTACCCCCAACCCCTCTTTTACTCTGCTGCTGCTACTCTCTGTTTATCTTATATGCATAGTCACTTTAACTATACATTAATGTACATAATACCTCAATTGGCCCAACCAACCAGTGCTCCCGCACATTGGCTAACTGGGCTATCTGCATTGTGTCCCACCACCCGCCAACCTCTCTTTTTACACTACTGCTACTCTACTGCTATTTATATATGCATAGTCACTTTAACCATACCCACATGTACATACTACCTCAATAAGCCTGACTAACCGGTGTCTGTATATAGCCCTGCTACTCTGATTTTCAAATGTCTTTTTACTGTTGTTTTATTTCTTTACTTACCTACACACACACACACACACACACTTTTTTCTCCGTACTATTGGTTGGAGCCTGTAAGTAAGCATTTCACTGTAAGGTCTATTACCTGTTGTATTCGGCACACGTGACAAATAAACTTTCATTTGATTTGACTTCATCCTTTCCCAGCCCCCTCCCACTTACAAGTAAGACAATGTGCTTGACCTGATATTTACTAGAGCAATATTCACTCTCTCTCTCCCAAGACTCTCTCTTCTTCTATCCTATAATCTCTCCTGTCTCTGCCTCTTCGACCCTACTCTCTTCCCTTTCCGCGTTCTTTGACTCTTACTGTCCCCTTTCCCCACTTTCGGTTCGACCCCCCCCTTCCTGTTCCGTGGCTGAGTGACTCACTGCATGCTCACAGAATAGGGCTGGGGGCAGCTGAGTGAAAATGGGGGAAACTAAACTTCTGGCCACTCCCCCTCTAACTTCTCCTCCTATGTATCCACTGCTAAAGCCACTTTCTGTCACTCTAAGTTTCAAGCTTCTGCTTTAAAATCTGGGAAACTTTTTTCAACTTCCTCCTCCCTAGAATCAGTGGTGAGAAGCTGCTCATACCTAGTATTAATTAACGTTTCACGTTCTAGAGGAACACAACGACTATAGGAAAAGCTAACATTTCTGTTACCAGAAGGGTAAGAATAACATAATTGTATTAAAAAAAAAAAATTGGGGGGGGGGGGTTTGCCTATCTTGGTCAGGGCAATAATAGGCTAGTTGATTAGTAGGAAAATCAACATAAGCAACAAAATAATGATTTAACAATCCACCAACAGAAATATTTCCAAGGAAGTAGATATATTTGTTCTCATAGCTTCTTTGTTGAACAGACTGTTGATGTTCAATTATCATGCTCACCGCCACAGGCTTACCTAGTACAAATAAATAGATTGTTATACTGTTCTGATTATGTTTAGTGATCTAAAATGGCGAATGTTCCCGAACTGCTGCTGCTGAGTTTTCAGCATCTGGATTCAGGCGAGCTGAAGACATTTCAGTGGTACTTAAAGGGGCATGTGTTGGATGGATTTCCTAGCATCCCAAAGAGCCAGCTGGAGAATGCCAACAGACAGGTCCCAGTGGATAAGATGGTGGAGAGTTACAGTGATGAGGGAGCTGTGCGAATCACACTGGATATCCTGAGGAAAATGAGCCTGAACAATCTCTCAGAAAATTTTGAGAAGAACTACAAAGCAGGTAATACAGAAGTTTGTAGAACTGGTTTGGAGATACCTGTATTGACTGACTGAAGAACGTTTGAAAGTGGCTTTATTAGTAGAGCTAAACCTTAGGAATATTTTATTTTAGTGCAGTGATTCTCAATAATGCTTACCATATCATGTTATTATGTAGCAATCTCTCGGAAGCGGTTATGGAAGCAGGCTGAGAGGGATGAACTGAATGAGGAGGTCCCAAGCGGCTCATATGAACTGTGAGAGAAGCTCTTTAGGTCATGTATATCATACTTTTTCTGAACTGATTGTCATTAATATAGGAGCGTGTGTTGTGGTGGTGTAGGGGAGCAGAGCAGTGATTGACTGTTTCCTGTGTCCAGGTCATCTGTGTCTGATGGGAAGCGTGGTCGTCTGATGTCTGTGACCTCTAGGCTGGGGGAAGAGCTGGAGGATCTGGGCAAGAAGGTAAGCCTAGTGCCATTTCTGAGGGGTCAAGTGTAATTCTGAATAAACCACATATCTAGATCACAGTATTCTCTGCTGACTGCTATATACATAATGCAGTGTGTGTGTGTGTGTGATGGCGCCGATAGAGATTCACTTCACTTCTAGTCCCTATGAAACTGGGCGGTATTATGTTTTTTATGTATTATTTATTACATTGTTAGCCCATAAAATCTTAAGTGTTATTCCATACAACCGGGAAGAACTATTGAATATTAGAGAGACGTCAACTTACCAGCACAACCAGCACTACGACCAGGAATACGACTTTCCCAAAGAAGATCCTTTGTCTGCACCTCCCAGGGCATTTGAACTGAATCCAGAGGCCGACCAAAAACAACCCTGCAGGAGGAGAGGGTGCCAGAGCGGTCTTCGGATGCGCGAACACCACCCACCGCTCCCGAGTATATTACTCGCTAATGTCCAGTCCCTAGTTAACAAAGTCGACGAAATCTGGGCAAGAGTTGCTTTCCAAAGAGATATCTGAGATTGTAACATACTCTGTTTCACGGAAACATGGCAAGCTGGGGACATGCTGTCGGAGTCCATACAGCCAACAGGACTTTCAGTGCATTGCGCTGACAGGAATAAACATCTCTCCAGTAAGAAGAAAGTCGGGGTGTATGTTTCATGATTAACGACTCATGGTGTAATTGTAACAACATACAGGAAGTCAAGTCCTTTTGTTCACATGGCCTAGAGTTCCTCACAATCAAATGCTGAACATATTATCTCCCAAGAGAACTCTCCTCGGTTATCGTAACAGCCATGTATATCCCCTCGCAAGCGGATATCAAGACGGCCATCAAGGAACTTCACTGGACTTCATGCAAACTTGAAACCATATATCCCGAGGCTGTATATATTGCAGCTGGGGATTTTAATAAAGCTAATTTGAGAACAAGGCTACCTAAATTCTATCAGCATATCGATTGCTGTACACGAGCAATTAACACGCTCGACTATTGCTACTCTAACTTCCGCAATGCATACAAGGCCCTCCTCCACCCTCCTTTTGGCAAATCTGACCATGACTCCATCTTGCTCCCCTCCTATAGTCAGAAACTAAAACAGGAAGCACCCGTGCTTAGATCTATACAATGCTGTTCTGACCAATTGGATTGCACGCTTGGAATCACGTGGACTGGGATATGTTCCGGGTAGCCTCAGATAATAACATTGACATATATGCTGACTTGGAGATGTTGTATAGGAGATGTTGTACCCATTGTTGTTGTGACTATTAAAACCTTCCCTAACCAGAAACTGTGGATTGATGGCAGCATTATGCTTAAAGTGCATACCATCGTGTTTAATCATGGCAAGGAGACCAATATGACCAAATACAAACAGTGTAGTTATTCCCTCCGTAAGGCAAATAAACAAGCAAAGTGTCCGTACAGAGACAAAGTGGAGTCGCATTTCAATGGCTCAAACACGAGACGTATGTGGCAGGGTCTTCAGACAATCATGGATTACAAAAAGAAAACCAGACCCATCGCGGACATCGACATCTTGCTTCCAGACAAATTAAAAAACTTCCTGCACTTTGAGGACAATGTAGTGCTACCGACGCGGCCCGCTACCAAAACCTGCGGGCTCTCCTTCTCCATTTCCGACGTGAGTAAAACATTTAAACGTGTTAACACTCGCAACGGCATCCAGACGTCATCCCTAGCCGTGTCCTCAGAGCATGCGCAGACCAGCTGGCTGGTGTGTTTACGGACATATTCAATCAATCCCTATCTCAGTCTGCTGCCCCCACATGCTTCAAGATGGCCACCATTGTTCCTGTTCCCAAGAAAGCTAAGGTAACTGAACTAAATGACTATCGCCCTGTAGCAAACACTTCTGCCATCATGAAGTGCTTTGAGAGTCTAGTCAAGAATCACATCACCTCTACCCTACCTGTCACCCTAGACCCACTTCAATTTGCTTACTGCGCCAATAGGTCCACAGATGATGCAATCGCCATCACACTGCCCTATCCCACCTGGACAAGAGGAATACCTATGTAAGAATGCTGTTCATTGACTAGAGCTAAGCATTCAACACCATTGTACCCTCCAAACTCATCATTTAAAAAAAATATATATATATTTTTTTTACTAGGCAAGTCAGTTAAGAACGAATTCTTATTTTCAATGACGGCCTAGGAACAGTGGGTTAACTGCCTGTTCAGGGGCAGAACGACAGATTTGTACCTTGTCAGCTCGGGGATTCGAACTTGCAACCTTTCGGTTACTAGTCCAACACTCTAACCACTAGGCTACCCTGCCACCCCATTAAGTTTGAGACCCTGGGTCTCAACCCTGCCCTGTGCAACTGGGTCCTGGACTTCCTGAAGGGCCGCCCCCATGTGGTGAAGGTAGGAAACAACATGTACACTCCGCTGATCCTCAACACTGGGGCCCCAAAAGGGTGTGTTCTCAGCCCCCTCCTGTACTCCCTGTTCACCCACGACTGCGTGGCCATGCACACCTCCAACTCAATCATCAAGTTTGCAGACGACACAACAGTGGTAGGCTTGATTACCAACAATGACAAGACAGCCTAAAGGGAGGAGGTGAGGGCCCTCGGAGTGTGGTGTCAGGAAAATAACCTCTCACTCAATGTCAGCAAAACAAAAGAGATGATCATTGACTTCAGGAAACAGCAAAGGGAGCACCCCCTTATCCACATCGACAGGACAGCAGTGGAGAAGGTGGAAAGTTTTAAGTTCCTCCGTGTTCATATCACCAACAAACTGAAATGGTTCACGCACACAGACAGTGTGGCGAAGAAGGCGCAACAGTGCCTCTTCAACCTCAGGAGGCTGAAAAAATGTGGCTTGTCACCGAAAACCCTCACTAATATTTACAGGTACACAATTGAGAGCCTGGTACGGCAACTGCACCGCCCACAACCACAAGGCTTTCCAGAGGGTGGTGCGGTCTGCACAACACATCACCCGGGGGCAAACTACCTGCCCTCCAGTTCACCCCGCTTCCAACCAGAAGGCGAGGTCAGTAAAAGTGCATCAAAGCTGAGAGATTGAAAAACAGCTTCTATCTCAAGGCCATCAGATTGTTAAACAGCCACATTCGCACTGGCACAGAGAGGCGGCTGCCTACCTACAGACTTGATGTCATCGGCCACATTAATAAATGGAATACTAGTAATTTTAATAATGCCACTTTAAGAATGTTTACATATCTCACATTACTCATCTCATATGTATGTATACTGTATCCGTCATTATCTATTCTTTACTATCTATTGCAGCTTAGCCGCTCTGTCACTGCTCATCCATATATTATACTTATATATTCTTACCCCGTTCCTTTGCTAGATTGTGTGTATTAGGTTTTGTTGTAGAATTTGTTAGATATTAGGTTTTGTTGTGGAATTGTTAGATATTACCTGTTAGATACTGCTGCACTGTCAGATCTAAACTCAGCAAAAAAAGGAACGTCCTCTCACTGTCAACTGCGTTAATTTTCAGCAAACTTAACATGTAAATATTTGTATGAACATAACAAGATTCAACAACTGAGACATAAACTGAACAAGTTCCACAGACATGTTACTAACAAAAATTGAATAATGTGTCCCTGAACAAAGGGGGGTCAAAATCAAAAGTAACAGTCAGTATCTGGTGTGGCCACCAGATGCATTAAGTACTGCAGTGCATATCCTCCTCATGGACTGCACCAGATTTGCAAGTTCTTGCTGTGAGATGTTACCCCACTCTTCCACTAAGGCACCTGCAAGTTCTGGGGGAAATGGCCCTAGCCCTCACCCTCTTATCCAACAGGTCCCAGACGTGCTCAATGGGATTGAGATCCGGGCTCTTCGCTGGCCATGGCAGAACACTGACATTCCCGTCTTGAAGGAAATCACGCACAGAACGAGCAGTATGGCTGGTGGCATTGTCATGCTGGAGGGTCATGTCAGGATGAGCCTGCAGGAAGTGTACAACATGAGGGAGGAGGATGTTTTCCCTGTAACGCACAGCGTTGAGATTTCCTGCAATGACAACAAGTTCAGTCCAATGATGCTGTGACACACCACCCCAGACCATGACGGACCCTCCACCTCCAAATTGATCCCGCTCCAGACTACAGGCCTCGGTGTAAGACTCATTCAATCCGACCATCACCCTGGTGAGACAAAACCGCAACTCGTAAGTGAAGAGCACTTTTGTCAGTCTTGTCTAGTCCAGTGACGGTGGGTTTGTGCCCATAGTCGACGCTGTTGCCGGTGATGTCTGCTGGGAACCTGCCTTACAACAGGCCTACAAGCCCTCAGTCCAGCCTCTCTCTGCCTATTGCGGACAGTCTGAGCACTGATGAAGGGATTGTGCGTTCCTGGTGTAACTCTGGCAATTGTTGTTGCAATCCTGTACCTGTCCCGCAGTTGTGATTTTCGGATGTACCGATCCTGTGCAGGTGTTGTTACACATGGTCTGCCACTGCGAGGACGATCAGCTATCCGCCCTGTCTCCCTGTAGCGCTGTCTTCGGCGTCTCACAGTACGTTCATTGCAATTTATTGCCCTGGCCACATCTGCAGTCCTCATGCCTCCTTGCAGCATGCCTAAGGCACGTTCACGCAGATGAGAGACCCTGGGCATCTTTCTTTTGGTGTTTTTCAGTCAGTAGAAAGGTCTCTTTAGTGTCCTAAGTTTTCATAAATGTGACCTTAATTGCCTATCGTCTGTAAATTGTTAGTGTCTTAACGACCGTTCCACAGGTGCATGTTCATTAATTGTTTATGCTTCATTGAACAAGCATGGGGAAACAGTGTTTAAACCCTTTACAATGAAGATCTGTGAAGTAATTCATATTTTTATGAATTATCTTTGAAAGACAGGGTCCTAAAAAAGTAACGTTTCTTTTTCTGCTGTGTTTAGAAGCATAAGCATTTCGCTACACTTGCAATAATATCTGCTAACCATGTGTATGTGACCAATAAACTTTGATTTGATTTTGTGTATGTGTGTGTAGACACAGGCTGAGTGGGATGAGCTGATCAGGGACTCATCTGGAATGTAAGTGTATCCGAAAATTATTTTCCTGAGCTAAGTGAAAGAAATATGGAACACAGCATTCTGAGGTGGTGTAGAGGAGAAATGTGTGACTTGACTGTTTTGGTGTCTAGGTTGGCCCCGTCTAGGGTGGAGCATAATCAACTGGAGATCACTAGGCTGAAGGAGAAGCAGAAGGAACTGATCATGAAGGTAAGACTTGGCCATGTCTGAGGTGTCAAACATAATTGTGAGTAAACCACATACAGGAAGTGCAGTATGCTGCACCGTGTGTGTGTGTGTGTGTGTGTGTGTGTGTGTGTGTGTGTGTCAGTGACGTGAGGTCGGTGGCTGGGTTGGCACTGTCTATTATCAAAGCCAGATTTACTCACAAATAAACTTTGCTGAAGCCCAAGTTCACCATACAACATATACAGTTGAAGTCAGAAGTTTACATACACCTTAGCCAAATACATTTAACTCAGTTTTTCACAATTCCTGACATTTAATCCAAGTAAAAATTCCCTGTCTTAGGTCAGTTAGAATCACCACTTTATTTTAAGAATGTGAAATGTCAGAATAATAGTAGAGAGAATTATTTATTTCAGCGTTTGTTTCTTTCATCACATTCCCAGTGGGTCAGAAGTTAACATACACTCAGTTAGTATTTGGTAGCATTGCCTTTAATGTGTTTAACTTGGGTCAAATGTTTTGGGTAGCCTTCCACAAGCTTCCCACAATACGTTGGGTGAATTTCGGCCCATCCTGACAGAGCTGGTGTAACTGATTCAGGTTTGTAGGCCTCCTTGCTTGCATTGACGTCTTTGTGATGGCCACTCCAATAGCTTGACTTTGTTGTCCTTAAGCCATTTTGCCACAACTTTGGAAGTATGCTTGGGGTCATTGTCCATTTGGAAGACCCATTTGCGACCATGCTTTAACTTCCTGACTGATGTCTTGAGATGTTGCTTCAATATATCCACATAATTTTCCAACCTCATGATGCCATTTATTTTGTAAAGTGCACCAGTCCCTCCTGTATAGCAAAGCACCCCCCCAAACATGATGCTGCCATCCCAGTGCTTCACGGTTGGGATGGTGTTCTTCAGCTTGCAAGCCTCTCCCTTTTCCTCCAAACACAACGATGGTCATTATGGCCAAACAGTTCTATTTTTTTTCATCAGACCAGAGGACATTTCATACTATTGTTTGTACAGATGAATGTGGTACCTTCAGGCATTTGGAAATTGCTCCCAAGGACAAACCAGACTTGTGGAGGTCTCCAATTTTTTTTCTGAGGTCTTGGCTGATTGCTTTTGATTTTCCCATGATGTCAAGCAAAGAGGCACTGAGTTTGAAGGTAGGCCTTAAAATACATCCACAGGTACACCTACAATTGACTCAAATTATGCCAATTAGCCTATCAGAAGCTTCTAAAGCCATGACATCATTTTATGGAAATTTCCAAGCTGTTTAAATGCAGTCAACTTAGTGTATGTACCTGTAAACTTCTGACCCACTGGAATTGTGATACAGTGAATTATAAGTGAAATAATCTCTCTGTAAACAACTGTTGGAAAAATTAATTGTGTCATGCACAAAGTAGATGTCCTAACAGACTTGCCAAAACTCTAGTTTGTTAGCAAGAAATTTGGGGAGTGATTGAAAACAAGTTGTAATGACTCCAACCTAAGTGTATGTAAACTTCCGACTTCAACTGTAGCTCCAACAACGAGTGAAATACACTTGTAGGCTATTAACTGAAATTGACAGTTTTCACTAAATGAAGGCCTAAATACTAATGTTACCAAGGTACACAAGCGATAGCCTCTAATGGCCGCATATTTTATAACATCTGACAAAATGACACTGCTCAACTCAGCTCAGTCATAAACATTACAACAAAATTGTTGAAGGTTCTAACAAAATATCCATTCAACAATCAAAATGACTGAAAAATGGTGTCATCAAAACGAAGTTCTAGCTTGATAAATCAAACACCAACATGAAAAACAAATGTTAGGTTCTGAACAATCTCAGTAAAAACTCAAATGGACAACTAGAAAAAGCTCAAACCAAGTTTATTCACCCACTGGGTCATACAGCTGCAAAGACAAAGCATGATTACATAAGCACATATATTTATAACCTTCTAATAAGTGTGGTCAATTCCTTACACAATCTCGAGACGCATTCCTCACTCCTCCCTATTTCCGCAGCCGGTCTGCCTTATCAGAGACTAACAAATGCCTTTCACCTCTCTCAGAAACCGGGAGCAGAATATGAATCTTCTGCTCTCCATAACTTTCCATATTCCTAGTTCCCATCTACCCTTCATTGACCCCAACATATACATTCCTTATACATGTAAAGTAATGAATGCGTTATAGTATGGTAACATGATCCAGTACATTTCAAGCTAGAGTCTAACACAAAGCAATGGGCACGGTATAAACAGCTGATCAGCAAATGAAAAAAACGACAGATATTAAGCAATAGATAAACCAACATAATGCATTGAAATAAAGGGCATTATCAAGGTAAACAAAGCAAACTCAACCAAACAAGGGCAAGAATTAGGATAGTAAGATAGCAAGGACAATCTTCTAGAAAGGTAGCTGAGTCCGGGGCCAGGATTCAGCAATGCTGAACTGTCACGATCATCTAATGAATTAACGGACCAAGGCGTAGCGTACGTAGAGTTCCACATGTTTATTAAATGAAACTAACAAAAACAATAAAGTGCAACGAAACGTGAAGCAAATGCAGTGCTCACAGGCATCAACACAAAAACAAGATCCCACAAAAACCCAGTGGGAAAAGGCTACCTAAATATGATTCCCAATCAGAGACAACGATAGACAGCTGCCTCTGATTGGGAGCCATACCAGGCCAACATAGAAATACAAAAACTAGAGTACCCACCCTAGTCACACCCCGTCCTAACCAAATAGAGAATAAAAGGCTCTCTAAGGTCAGGGCGTGACATGAACGGACACCCATCTACACACGGAGCATGCTTGTCTAAGATGGTGAGGAAGTTACTTTAAAGAATGACCAGGCATCCTCAACTGACGGGATGAGGTCAATATCCTTCCAGGATACCCGGGCCAGGTCGATTAGAAAGGCCTGCTCGCAGAAGTGTTTTAGGGAGCGTTTGACAGTGATGAGGGGTGGTCGTTTGACCGCGGACCCGTAGCGGATACAGGCAATGAGGCAGTGATCGCTGAGATCCTGATTGAAAACAGCAGAGGTGTATTTGGAGGGCAAATTTGTCAGGATAATGTCAATTAGGGTGCCCATGTTTACGGATTTAGGATTGTACCTGGTGGGTTCCTTGATGATTTGTGTGAGATTGAGGGCATCTAGCTTAGATTGTAGGACTGCCGGGGTGTTAAGCATATCCCAGTTTAGGTCACCTAACAGAACAAACTCTGAAGCTAGATGGGGGGCGATCAATTCACAGATGGTGTCCAGGGCACAGCTTGGAGCTGAGGAGTGTCGGTAGCAGACGGCAACAGTGAGAGACTTATTTCTGGAGAGATACATTTTTTAAATTATAAGTTTGAACTGTTTGGGTATGGACCTGGAAAGTATGACAGAACTTTGCAGGCTATCTCTGCAGTAGATTGCAATTCCTCCCCCTTTGGCAGTTCTATCTTGATGGAAAGTGTTATAGTTGGGTATGGAAATCTCAAAATTGTTGGTTGCCTTCCTAAGCCAGGATTCAGACACGGCAAGGACATCAGGGTTGGCAGAGTGTGCTAAAGCAGTGAGTAAAACAAACTTAGGGAGGAGGCGGCTTCTGATGTTGACATGCATGAAACCAAGGCTTTTTCGATCACAGAAGTCAACAAATGAGGGTGCCTGGGGACATGCAGGGCCTGGGTTTACCTCCACATCACCCGAGGAACAGAGGAGGAGTAGGATGAGGGTGCGGCTAAAGGCTATCAAAACTGGTCGTCTAGAGCGTTAGGGACAAGCAGATTTATGGGCGTGGTAGAATATATTCAGGGCATAATGTGCAGACAGGGGTATGGTGGGTTGCGGGTACAGCGGAGGTAAGCCCAGGCACTGGGTGATGATAAGACAGGTTGTATCTCTGGACATGCTGGTTATAATGGGTGAGGTCACTGTATGTGTGGGAGGTGGGACAAAGGAGGTATCAGAGGTGTGAGGAGTGGAACTAGGGGCTCCATTGTAAACTAAAACAATGATAACTAACCTGAACAACAGTATACAAGGCATATTGATATTTGAGAGAGACATACAGCAAGGCATAAAGTAATCGCAGGTCTTGATTGGGAGAGCTAGCTAAAACAACAGGTGAGACAACAACAGCTAGTCAGCTAACACAACAACAGCAGGTAAAATGGCAATGACTAGGCAGAGAGGGTCGGATTAACTACACATAGTTCGCGGCTGGGGCCGACAGATAAAACATAAATAAACAGAATGGAGTACCGGGATTAATGGACAGTCCAGCAGGCATCAGCTATGTAGCTAAGTGATCATAGTGTCCAGTGGGCAGCAGTAGATGGAACAGGGAAGCCGCCACTACGCTAGCACGCGGGCTACACGGTGTTTAAAGGTAATTACATTTACATGATTAGCTCAATCAGGTGATATTAATTACGGATAAATAATTTTATAGAATAGCATGTCTTATCAATTAATCTGGCATAGCCAAAGACACGACACAGGCCTGGGGCTTGCTATCAACAAGAGATGCACCTCCCATTCCTACTCACTCTCTCTCTCTCCTCTCAAAAAACGAATCGATTCAAAGCTGATCAATCGCTTTTAATTTGAGGATAGATATTTCTTTCTAATAAATTGTCTTCAAAATTGAGAGTGATTTTTTCGTAGTAAGGGAAATAAAGAACATAAAATGTAAAAATAGAGTATTGTGGTTTAGAGTATTGTGGTTTAAGTATTTGTTCCTTTTTTCTGTTTAGCTCACAATATACTTTGAAAGAATGCATAAAAGTGTCTGTAATATAGTAAATGTGGCAAAAACAAATGTAGAAGTTAATAAATGCATATGGAGTACCACACTATGACTCATAATACCCATAAAACCTAGTGGTCAAATTGTTCCAAATGTTTTTCCACCATTCATTTTGATAACCGTGTAAATCTCTCTAGGACAAGGTGGCTTTTATCAATATATTTGCTTGTATTTACCCCCCAAAAAAAAAAAAAACCAAAGGTGTCAGCTAGAGATGACGTGCAGGAGTTTGCAGGGATTTGTAGTTTTGCATGGTCTACTTTGATGCCAATTACCCTTTTAGAATCTGAGTGTTTGTTCATATATATATATATATATTATATGAGTATATAAAATATATAAAAGTGCAAAAATGTAAATAAAAACTGTTTTTGCTTTGTCATAATGGGGTATAGTGTGTAGCTTGATGAGGATTTTTAAAATCTATTTTAGAATAAGGCTGTAACGTAACAAAAGGTTGAAAAAATCAAGGGGTCTAAATACTTTCCGAATGCTCTGTATATTGGAGGGTGGGGTTAGCCTACCCTGACTGCACATATGTGTGTGTGTGTGTGTGTGTGTAAACATGCCTTTTTTGGTTGTGCTGTCTGCAGATTGTGCTGTTTTCAGATTTTGTATTAGTCAGATCTATTTCTATATTGTTCTTAAATGGAGGAATCCCCCTGCTCTGTTGTTTCAGGAAACCCAGCTTGTTGAGTGTATGATAGTGGTTGTTCTGCAGCGACTTAATGAAGTAAAGCTGCAGCAGTTTCAGTGGCACCTGACTAAGGGGAAGTTGGAAGTCTTCGATCCCATCCCAAAGGACCAGCTGAAGAAAGGTGACAGGAAAGACACAGTGGATAAGATGGTGGACAAGTACAGTCCTGACGGAGCTGTGGGAATCACAGTGAAGATTCTGAGAAAGATTAAGCTAAACGATCTCGCTGTTGAGTTAGAAAATAACTACAGAGAAGGTAACTAATTCAGCAGCTTGTGTTGATTGACTTAAACCCTGTGTAACATTACACCATTATGCACACACACACACACACACACACACACACACACACACACACACACACACACACACACACACACACACACACACACACACACACACACACACACACACACACACACACACACACACACACACACACATACACTGTGCTTTACTTGCAGATATCATCAGTTGTGTTGGTTGCAGCAGGGTCACGTTGCAGTTCTGTTTCCTTTTCTGTCGTTTTGGTTCCTCATGAAACACGGATGACACCAATTTCACTCCCTCTTTTTCTCTCTTTAGCTGAGGGAGCAAAAGGACATGGGGAAAGTCGATTCCTCCACTCAAACTCTGGCCACCTCTCCAACTCACCAGAAACGCCAATCTAATGTTTCTGGAAATAAGAGCTTTGGTGTAAATGTGATTTTTTTAAAAACGTTTTGTTTATTTATATTGAATAATTCTGTGTTTTACAAGACCGACGAAGAGCATTACATTTCCTCAGTTAAGAATTTAGGTGATCAAGGCAACATCTTATCACACAATCTTATGAGCTGATATGGTGTCTGTTGGACACCATTGGACATAAGCACAACATTTTTTATGAAGATGTACATACACTATTTACTAGCAGTAAAAGTGTCACATAAGTAAAAATGGGGCGGCAGGGTAGCCTAGTGGTTAGAGCGTTGGACTAGTAAGTTCAAACCCCTGAGCTGACAAGGTACAAATCTGTTGTTCTGCCCCTGAACAGGCAGTTAACCCACTGTTCCTAGGCTGTCATTCTGCCCCTGAACAGGCAGTTAACCCACTGTTCCTAGGCCATCATTGAAAGTAAGAAGTTGTTCTTAACTGACTTGCCTGGTTAAATAAAGGTAAAATACATTTTAAAAAAATGCATTATTTCTCAGTGTTTTAGAATGAGTTACTTGTTTTTTTTTGTGCCCGATGCCACCAATCATCTCTGATTCTCTGCTGGGCGCGCAATGTCAAGTGCGGAATATTTAGTGTGTCCTCATTCAAATAATCCATAGCCTATAGCCTATACGAAGTGCATGCTCGGAGAAGCACAAATTATATTTCTAAGAAAATGTACTTCCTAAATATGATAGGCTATTTTGACTGGAAATAAGTATTGATTGGCTACATTCATTTGTCTATGTCAGATGTGTGCGTACTGGTAGTGAAGTCAGGTGCAGGAGAGCAGAGATTTGGCGCACACTTTATTTAGGCAAAAGTGAAAAATGCGCAAAACAGTCACAAGAATTATGTTTAACAAAAACATCCTTCGTGAAAAATAACACGGAAAAACAAGCCAGAGCGTCAACAATACACAGGTAACACAAAAAAAATCTTACACAAAGACATGATGGGGAACAGAGGAATAAATACATGTAGAATGATTGGGGAATGAAAACCAGGTGTGCAGGGAACAAGACAAAACAAATGGATACATGAAAAATGGAGCGGCGATGCCTAGAAAGCCAGAGACGTCGACCATCGAACGCCGCCCGAACAAGGAGAGGAGCTGACTTCGGCGGAAGTCACGACAGTCTAGGCCTGTGAATCGTAGGTTACTCCTCCTGGATGTTATGCAACACTTTGCAAGTCAAGGGAACATTTTCAGACAATCTATGTGCACAAATTTGGAATTAAATGTTGATATGCTGATGGAATCGGGGCTAGTTGTCTGTCCCAGTGCCATAGATATAGGGAGTTTGACAAACCCTGTTTTATACAAGAATTCTCATTTTATTTTCATGCTAGCACCAAGAGATCAACCCGGAAGGTTGTAGGCTATAACGGATAAGGAGAGTGAGGTTGTCTGCTGTGGTCTGTGAACCCACAACCTTCCGGGCTGCAGCCCTGTGCGCTATCAAAAGTGCTATTGTAATCCTTGAAAGTACTGTTTGCTTTTAAAATAAGTAAAGGGTTCAATTGGGCTGTACACTCCTAATAACCTCAATGTCTTAATATGTATTACTGTAGTAACCACACTCAAGAAATAGTATGAATTATCCTTTTATATAATTTTCTTTCAGGAGTAAAATTATTTCAATATAATGACTTTATGGTGTGAAGTTTAACAATACAGATAATGAATCAACAATTAATTCAATCAATACAACAACAAAAAGTCCTAAGTTGTACACAAGCACAACCACGAGTTTGTCCAACGTAGTATGTTGGATTTTACTTGCAGTTCAGCAGTGATGCATTAAAGGAATTTTGCAGTCTGTTGTGGTCCTTGACGTCCACAGAGCTGTAGAGTAAACCAGTCGAATCCCACAAGGGGAGCTCCAACCAATGATTTTGTCACGCCCTGGTCTAAGTATTTTGTGTTTTTCTTCATGTATTGGGTCAGGCCAGGGTGTGGCATGGGGTTTTTGTATTGTGGTGTGTTTTGTCTTGGGGTTTTGGTGTGTATGTATTGGGATTGTAGCTAGTGGGGTTATCTAGCAAAGTCTATGGCTGTCTGGAGTGGTTCTCAATCAGAGGCAGGTGTTTATCGTTGTCTCTGATTGGGAACCATATTTAGGCAGCCATATTCTTTGAGTTTGTCGTGGGTGATTGTCCTTAGTGTCCTTGTTCCTGTCTATGTGTTAGGTTACACAAGTATAGGCTGTTTCGGTTTTCGTTACGTTTATTGTTTTTGTAGTGTTTGTTATTGATTCGTGTTTTACGTTCGTTATTAAATATGGATAGAAATCTACACGCTGCAGTTTGGTCCGACTCTCCTTCACACCTAGAAAACCGTAACAGAATCACCCACCACAAACGGACCAAGCAGCGTGTCAACAGGCAGGAGCCGCAGGAGAAGCAACAAAGGCAGCAACAGCGGCGCAATGAGGATTGGACATGGGACGATATATTGGATGGCAAGGGTTGCTACACATGGGAGGAGATCCTGGCGGGAAGGGATCGCCTTCCATGGGAACAGGTGGAGGCACTTAGGAGAGCAGAGGCAGCCGGAGAGAGGAGCCGGCGATACGAGGGAACACGATTGGCAAGGAAGCCCGGGAGTCAGCCCCAAAAATTTCTTGGGGGGGGGGGCTCACAGGGAGTATGGCTACACCAGGTAGGAGACCTGCGCAAACTCCCTGTGCCTACCGGGGGGCTAGAGAGACCGGGCAGGCACCGTGTTATGCAGTGGAGCGCACGGTGTCCCCAGTGCGGGTGCATAGCCCGGTGCGGTATATTCCAGCTCCTCGTATCGGCCGGGCTAGAGTGGGCATCGAGCCAGGTAAGGTTGGGCAGGCTCGGTGCTCAAGAGCTCCAGTGCGCCTGCACGGTCCGGTCTATCCAGTACCACCTTCACACCCCAGCCCTCCGGTAGCAGCTCCCTGCACCAGGCTTCCTGTGCGTGTCTTCGGTCCAGTACCACCAGTACCAGCACCACGCATCAGGCCTACAGTGCGCCTCGCCTCTCCTGCGCTGTCGGAGCCTTTCTCCTCTCCTGCGCTGCCGGAGTCTCCCGCCTGTTCAGCGCTGCCAGAGCCTTCCTCTACAGCGCTGCTGGAGTCTCCCGCCTGTTCAGCGCAGCCAGAGCTGCCAGCCTGCATGGAGCAGCCAGAGCTGCCAGCCTGCATGGAGAAGCCAGAGCTGCCAGCCTGCATGGAGCAGCTAGAGCTGTCAGTCTGCATGGAGCAGCCAGAGCTGTCAGTCTGCAAGGAAATGTCAGCCTGCATGGAGCAGCCAGAGCTGCCAGCCTGCATGGAGCAGCCAGAGCTGCCAGCCTGCATGGAGCAGCCTGAGCTGCCAGCCTGCATGGAGCAGCCTGAGCTGTCAGTCTGCAAGGAGCTGTCAGTCTGCATGGAGCAGCCAGAGCTGTCAGTCTGCATGGAGCAGCCAGAGCTGTCAGTCTGCATGGAGCAGCCAGAGCTGTCAGTCTGCATGGAGCTGCCAGAGATGTCAGTTTGCATGGAGCAGCCAGAGCTGTCAGTCTGCATGAAGCAGCCCGAGCTGCCAGTCTGCAAGGAGCTGCCAGTCTGCACGGAGCTGCCAGTCTGCACGGAGCTGTCAGTCTGCACGGAGCTGTCAGTCTGCAAGGAGCTGCCAGTCTGCACGGAGCCGCCAGAGCTGCCAGTCTGTAAGAAGCCGCCAGAGCTGTCAGCCTACATGGAGCAGCCAGAGCCGCCAGTCAGCATGGAGCAGCCAGATCTTTCAGTCTGCCAGGATCTGCCAGTCAGCCAGACTCTTCCAGATCCGCCAGTCAGCCAGACTCTTCCAGATCCGCCAGTCAGCCAGACTCTTCCAGATCCGCCAGTCAGCCAGACTCTTCCAGATCCGCCAGTCAGCCAGACTCTTCCAGATCTCAGCCAGTCTTCCAGATCCGCCAGTCGGCCAGACTCTTCCAGATCCGCCAGTCGGCCAGACTCTTCCAGATCCGCCAGTCGGCCAGACTCTTCCAGATCCGCCAGTCGGCCAGACTCTTCCAGATCCGCCAGTCGGCCAGGATCTGCCAGATCCGCCAGTCGGCCAGGATCTGCCAGATCCGCCAGTCGGCCAGGATCTGCCAGATCCGCCAGTCGGCCAGGATCTGCCAGATCCGCCAGTCGGCCAGGATCTGCCAGATCCGCCAGTCGGCCAGGATCTGCCAGGATCCGCCAGTCGGCCAGGATCTGCCAGGATCTGCCAGATCCGCCAGTCGGCCAGGATCTGCCAGATCCGCCAGTCGGCCAGGATCTGCCAGATCCGCCAGTCGGCCAGGATCTGCCAGATCCGCCAGTCGGCCAGGATCTGCCAGATCCGCCAGTCGGCCAGGATCTGCCAGGATCCGCCAGTCGGCCAGGATCTGCCAGGATCTGCCAGATCTGCCAGTCGGCCAGGATCTGCCAGTCGGCCAGGATCTGCCAGTCGGCCAGGATCTGCCAGTCAGCCAGGATCTGCTGAAACCACCAGCCAGCCAGGATCTGGTAGATCTACCTACCTGCCTGAGCTTCCTCTCACTCCCGAGCTTCCTCTCACTCCCAAGCTTCCTCTCACTCCCGAGCTTCCTCTCACTCCCGAGCTTCCCCTCAGTCCCGAGCTGCCTCAGTCCCGAGCTGTCGTTCAGTCCCGATCTGCTCCTCAGTCCAGTGGGGTTCTGGGTGAGGACTACTAGGCCATGGTCGGCGGCGAGGGTGGACTATCCAGGGACGCGAGGAGAGGGGACTAAGACATTGACTGAGTGGGTTCCACGTCCCGCGCCGGAGCCGCCACCATGGACAGACGCCCACCCGGACCCTCCCTATTGTTTTGAGGTGCGTTCGGGAGTCCGCACCTTAGGGGGGGTTCTGTCACGCCCTGGTCTAAGTATTTTGTGTTTTTCTTCATGTATTGGGTCAGGCCAGGGTGTGGCATGGGGTTTTTGTATTGTGGTGTGTTTTGTCTTGGGGTTTTGGTGTGTATGTATTGGGATTGTAGCTAGTGGGGTTATCTAGCAAAGTCTATGGCTGTCTGGAGTGGTTCTCAATCAGAGGCAGGTGTTTATCGTTGTCTCTGATTGGGAACCATATTTAGGCAGCCATATTCTTTGAGTTTGTCGTGGGTGATTGTCCTTAGTGTCCTTGTTCCTGTCTATGTGTTAGGTTACACAAGTATAGGCTGTTTCGGTTTTCGTTACGTTTATTGTTTTTGTAGTGTTTGTTATTGATTCGTGTTTTACGTTCGTTATTAAATATGGATCGAAATCTACACGCTGCAGTTTGGTCCGACTCTCCTTCACACCTAGAAAACCGTAACAGATTTATATATATGTACTAGATAACTAATAGAGGGCGCTGTGTTAAAGCCACCAAGCCTCCATCTTGGCACTCCCTCACCATTGTAAAAAATATTTTGGAACGTATATGTAAACCCACAGTGGAGGTGTCATAATACCCATACAACCTAGCTGTCAAACAGGGAAATGGTTCCAATCGTTATCCCACCATTAATTTGTCCCATCAGGGATTTTAGAAACACTTAAAATAAGGGCCGTGTTCCGTGTGGGTTTACCCTGGCATGACATTTTGATAACCATGTAAATCTCTCTCGGACAAGGTGACTTTTATCAATATATTTGGTTCTATTTACACTCAGATTCTAAAAGGGTAATTGGCATCAAAGTAGACATCATGCAAAACTACAAATCCCTGCAAACTCCTGCACGTCATCTCTAGCTGACACCTTTGTTTTTTTTTGGGGGGGGGGGGTAAATACAAGCAAATATATTGATAAAAGCCACCTTGTCCTAGAGAGATTTACACGGTTATCAAAATGAATGGTGGAAAAACATTTGGAACAATTTGACCACTAGGTTTTATGGGTATTATGAGTCATAGTGTGGTACTCCATATGCATTTATTAACTTCTACATTTGTTTTTGCCACATTTACTATATTACAGACACTTTTATGCATTCTTTCAAAGTATATTGTGAGCTAAACAGAAAAAATGAACAAATACTTAAAACATTTTCCTTGAAGTATCATTTTTTTAGATTAATAATGTTACTGTCTCCAGTACAATTTTTTAAATAATGAAATACATGTAATTTAGTCCTTAAATTGAAATACTGTAGAATTCCATTCATTCCTATGGAGGACTCCTCTACTGGGGAGTGAAAATATGGCTGACCAGTGGCATCAAAGACTCTCAATGGCCAATACATAGCGTCAGCACTCCAGGGTTTATATACCTCATTGGCTCCAACAAAGGTGCCAGGCAGTGTCCAAGTGGTGACGTCACAATGAGTTGCAAAGGCACTTTAGTAAGCTGGACAACATCACAATGTGTACGCATGCATGTGTCTGTACCTTTGTGTTTGTTTCTTCACAGTCCCCGTTGTTTCATAAGGTGTATTTTTACCAGTTTAAAAAAAATCTGATTCTACTGCTTACATCAGTTACCTGATGTGAAATAGAGTTCCATGTAGTCATGGCTCTATGTAGTACTGTGTGCCTCCCATAGTCTGTTCTGGACTTGGGGACTGTGAAGAGACCACTGGTGGTATGTCTTGTGGGGTATGAATGGGTGTCATTAAGCTTGCCAACACCTCTTACAAAAACAAGTAGTGATGAATTCAATCGCTCTTCCACTGAGCCATGAGAGATTGACATGCATGCAATTAATGTTAGCTCTCCGTGTACATTTAAGGGCCAGCCGTGCTGCCCTGTTCTGAGCCAACTGCAATTTTCCCAAGTCCCTCTTTGTGGCACCTGATTAACTAGTTCACAATAGTTATCTTTTGCTTGTATTTAGCCCCATTCTTCAGCTCCACGCAACCCCTCCCATCTACAGTTGAAGTCATAGGTTTACATACACCTTAGCCAAATACATTTAAACTCAGTTTTACACAATTCCTGACATTTAATCCAAGTAAAAATTCCCTGTCTTAGTTCAGTTAGGATCACCACTTTATTTTAAGAATGTGAAATGTCAGAATTATAGTAGAAATAATGATTTATTTCAGGTTTTATTTCTTTCATCACATTCCCAGTGGGTCAGAAGTTTACATACACTCGATTAGTATTTGTTAGCATTGCCTGTAAATTGTTTAACTTGGGTCAAATGTTTTGGGTAGCCTTCCACAAGGTTCCCACAATAAGTTGGCAAAATTTTGGCCCATTCCTCCTGACAGAGCTGGTGTAACTGAGTCAGGTTTGTAGGCCTCCTTGCTTGCACACACTTTTTCAGTTCTGCCCACTAATTTTTCTATGGGATTGAGGTCAGGGCTTTGTGATGGCCATTCCAATACCTTGACTTTGTTGTCCTTAAGCCATTTTGCCACAACTTTAGAAGTATGCTTGTGTTCATTGTCCATTTGGAAGACCCATTTGCGACCAAGCTTAAACTTCCTGACTGATGTCTTGAGATGTTGCTTCAATATATCCACATCATTTTCCAACCTCATGATGCCATCTATTTTGTGAAGTGCACCAGTCCCTCCTGCAGCAAAGCACCCCCACAACATGATGCTGTTCTTCAACTTGCAAGCCTCCCCCTTTTTCCTCCAAACATATGAAGGTCATTATGGCCGAACAGTTCTATTTTTGTTTCATCAGACCAGAGTACATTTCTCCAAAAAGTACGATCTTTGGCCACATGTGCAGTTGCAAACTGTAGTCTGGCTTTTTTAATGGCAGTTTTGGAGCAGTGGTTTCTTCCTTGCTGAGCAGCCTTTCAGGTTATGTCAATATAGGTGTCAGGATAGCTAGGAGTGGTGGGTGTGGAGTCAAGCGCAGAGAGAAAGAGAATGTTTATTCCAAATATGGGTCAAGCCAAAAACAGGCACACATGACCACAAAAACAGGCACACATGACCACAAAAACAGGCACACATGACCACAAAAACAGGCACACATGACCACAAAAACAGGCACACATGACCACAAAAACAGGAACAAAAACAAACCGTAAGCAAATAAACCACGAACCTCCAATGACATCAAAATTAACAAGCCTGCACAAAAGCAGGCGGGCCCTGAAGGCTTAAATAGCCCTGAATAAACAGTTAACAAGAAACAGGTGAAAACAATCAAGACAAAACCAACAGAAAAGGGAAAGGAATCGGTGGCAGCTAGTAGATCGGTGATGACGACCGCCGATTGCCGCCCGAACAGGGAGAGGAGCCACCTTTGGTGGTAGTCGACAATAGGACTCATTTACTGTGGATATAGATACTTTTGTACCTGTTTCCTCCAGCATCTTCACAAGGTCCTTTGCTGTTGTTCTGGGATTGATTTGCACTTTTCGCACCAAAGTATGTTCATCTCTAGGAGACAGAATGCGTTTCCTTCCTGAGCGGTATGACGGCTGCATGGTCCCATGTTGTTTATACTTGTATACTATTGTTTGTACAGATGATAGTGGTACCTTCAGGCATTTGGAAATTGCTCCCAAGGACAAACCAGACTTGTGGAGGTCTCCAATTTTCTTTCTGAGGTCTTGGCTGATTTCTTTTGATTTTCCCATGATGTTAAGCAGAGGCACTGAGTTTGAATGTAGGCCTTGAAATACATCCACAGGTACACCTCCAATTGAGTCAAATGATGCCAATTAGCCTATCATTTAATGGAATTTCTCAAGCTCTTTAAAGGCTCAGTCAACTTAGTCTATGTAAACTTCTGACCCACTGGAATTGTGATAGTAATTTATAAGTGAAATAATCTGTCTGTAAACAATTGTTGGAAAAATTACTTGTGTCACGCACAAAGTAGATGTCCTAACAGACTCGCCAAAACTATAGTTTGTTAACAAGAAATTTGGGGAGTGGTTGAAAAACGAGTTTTAATGACTCCAACCTAAGTGTAGTAAACTTCCAACTTCAACTGTATCTCTCAACACCATCCAGTTCTATAATTGCCCTATATTTTTCAACTGTGCTGTTTCACAAAAGTTCTGAACCTTTCTATTCTCAGATTATACATATTGTAAATGTAAGATAAACGTTTTTACTAAGAGCATTATATTTTTAATCGATTGACTATGACTTCACCATCACACATATTTGCAGAGTTAGCTCTAGGGACCTCATTTACAAAACGGATTTAAGATCAATTTTGATCTTAAGTATGATTTACGCAGAAAACCACGTATAAGTAGTTATTTATAAAACTTTACTTTGACGTGGAAATTATCTTATCTCTATGCCAAGTCAAAACTTGACGTAAGAGATTTTCCTGCTGGTTTATGTAGGGGTATTACAGTTTGGAACGCATATACTTCCAAGCCTGTGGTGAACTTTGCATTAGCTTTATGAACAATTTGTTAGGAATGATCAATTACTGGTGTGAGGAATGAATTGCCAAACGCAAGGTGAATTAAAAACAGGATGCGATATTATGTGTGTCAAATTAGAAAAAGTAACCATGGCTGTTCTTGCGTTATTGGAAGACATTGGAAACCATGCTTTCAGAAGGGAGAGAGTTTTCAGAGACCAGATTTACTTTTTTAAGCATGATGATCCATGGTTTATGAATCGCTATCGTCTCCCAATACCGTTTCTGTTAGATGTGTCCGCGGATTGAGACCCTGATCTGGAAGGGAAGACACGGTGTAATCATACCATACCCGTATCTGTCCAAGTACTGTCCACTCTGGGATTCCTCGCTACTGGGACATTCCAGACGGAAATGAGTGACAGGTCGGGTATATCACAGCCATCATTCAGCCGCATCCTGCTACAAATGATCGAGGCGATTCTACACATACTGTCCACGAGATACATTAGTTTCCCATCTATAGCCGACGAACAGAAGCGAGTCAAAGCCGAGTTTGTCTGCTCATTTAATTTCCCAGGGAAATAGGTGCAGTTGACTGCACGCATATTGCCTTCCGCGCACCGTCTGTAGATGAACATGTATATGTTAACAGGAAGATATTCCATTCATTGAATGTTCAGATCTGCGATGCCCGTATGCAACTACTCAATGTATGCTCCAAGTGGTCAGGGTCTACGCACGACTCATTCATTCTGCGCCACAGCAGAGTAGGCGTGCGTCTAGAGGCAGGTGAGTGGAGGCGGGTGGCTTCTCGGTGAGTTTTCCCCCCCACCCTATGAGGTTTGACCGGGGCTATCCACTGAACGTGGCTTCTCCTTCCCTTTGCTGATCCCCGTAGAGCAGAGGAAATGCGCTACAATTTGGCGCATGGCAGAACAAGGTCGGTTGTGGAGCGCACCATCGGACTGCTGAAGGACAAGTGGCATTGCCTTGACGCATCAGGTGGAAAACTCCTTTACAAGCCAGAGAAGGTAATTTAATGTAATAAAATTACAAAACTTAAATGTAGTTATAAATGGGTCAACTTCAAGCAACATACCAACTGTTATGTTTGTTCCTTATATAATGACAAACCGGGGCGTAGGTTTAACTACTTTTAATGAACATATACTTCAGCTAGAAAACTCCATGTGCATTCTTTAACCAACTCCCGCGCCCGCATAGCCTGCTGGGTAACGTAGTCTAAATGTTATTAACACATAACAACACACCAACATTTAATTCTAATTGCACATCAAGGTTCTGGCCAAATAGCTGAAAAGTTTTTAATTTGGCCCTACAGTTACTGAGCTATCCTGTTGAAGCTTGTTCATTTTGTAGCAATGCTAGTGTAAATGAATGGAATCAACTGATTCCTATCGTTTCCACTAGCATTGCAACAAAATGTGAACAGATTTCAAGGGGACATCTCAGTAACTGTAGTGCAAGTTTGTTTGACAAGAACATTGGTGTGCAATTTCAAACCTAAATAAAATGTTGGCCTGTTTTAAGAATGGTTTCCCTCCCCAATCAAAGGTGACATGCATAATACTGAAATGTCACAACAAATCAAATCAAATCAAATTTTATTTGTCACATACACATGGTTAGCAGATGTTAATGCGAGTGTAGCGAAATGCTTGTGCTTCTAGTTCCAACAATGCAGTAATAACGAACAAGTAATCTAACTAACAATTCCAAAAAACTACTGTCTTATACACAGTGTAAGGGGATAAAGAATATGTACATAAGGATATATGAATGAGTGATGGTACAGAGCAGCATAGGCAAGATACAGTAGATGATATCGAGTACAGTATATACATATGAGATGAGTATGTAAACCAAGTGGCATAGTTAAAGTGGCTAGTGATACATGTATTACATAAGGATGCAGTCGATGATATAGAGTACAGTATCTACGTATGCATATGAGATGAATAATGTAGGGTAAGTAACATTATATAAGGTAGCATTGTTTAAAGTGGCTAGTGATATATTTACATCATTTCCCATCAATTCCCCCTTATTAAAGTGGCTGGAGTAGAGTCAGTGTCATTGACAGTGTGTTGGCAGTAGCCACTCAATGTTAGTGGTGGCTGTTTAACAGTCTGATGGCCTTGAGATAGAAGCTGTTTTTCAGTCTCTCGGTCCCAGCTTTGATGCACCTGTACTGACCTCGCCTTCTGGATGACAGCGGGGTGAACAGGCAGTGGCTCGGGTGGTTGATGTCCTTGATGATCTTTATGGCCTTCCTGTAGCATCGGGTGGTGTAGGTGTCCTGGAGGGCAGGTAGTTTGCCCCCGGTGATGCGTTGTGCAGACCTCACTACCCTCTGGAGAGCCTTACGGTTGAGGGCGGTGCAGTTGCCATACCAGGCGGTGATACAGCCCGCCAGGATGCTCTCGATTGTGCATCTGTGGAAGTTTGTGAGTGCTTTTGGTGACAAGCCGAATTTCTTCAGCCTCCTGAGGTTGAAGAGGCGCTGCTGCGCCTTCCTCACGATGCTGTCTGTGTGAGTGGACCAATTCAGTTTGTCTGTGATGTGTATGCCGAGGAACTTAAAACTTGCTACCCTCTCCACTACTGTTCCATCGATGTGGATGGGGGGTGTTCCCTCTGCTGTTTCCTGAAGTCCACAATCATCTCCTTAGTTTTGTTGACGTTGAGTGTGAGGTTATTTTCCTGACACCACACTCCGAGGGCCCTCACCTCCTCCCTGTAGGCCGTCTCGTCGTTGTTGGTAATCAAGCCTACCACTGTTGTGTCGTCCGCAAACTTGATGATTGAGTTGGAGGCGTGCGTGGCCACGCAGTCGTGGGTGAACAGGGAGTACAGGACAGGGCTCAGAACGCACCCTTGTGGGGCCCCAGTGTTGAGGATCAGCGGGGAGGAGACGTTGTTGCCTACCCTCACCACCTGGGGGCGGCCCGTCAGGAAGTCCAGTACCCAGTTGCACAGGGCGGGGTCGAGACCCAGGGTCTCGAGCTTGATGACGAGCTTGGAGGGTACTATGGTGTTGAATGCCGAGCTGTAGTCGATGAACAGCATTCTCACATAGGTATTCCTCTTGTCCAGATGGGTTAGGGCAGTGTGCAGTGTGGTTGAGATTGCATCGTCTGTGGAACTATTTGGGCGGTAAGCAAATTGGAGTGGGTCTAGGGTGTCAGGTAGGGTGGAGGTGATATGGTCCTTGACTATTCTCTCAAAGCACTTCATGATGACGGATGTGAGTGCTACGGGGGCGGTAGTCGTTTAGCTCAGTTACCTTAGCTTTCTTGGGAACAGGAACAATGGTGGCCCTCTTGAAGCATAGCCCTGAGTCATGATATTGAAATGGATGCGGAGATTAGAATGGACCCCCAAGAGTCTCCTAACCCACCACCCAATGAAGCACCTGCTGATGCAGTGAGGAGGCGGCCGCTCATACAGAAATTGGCGTAAGAAACGGGGTGGGGCAGGGGGATGGACATTGGAAGTTAAGACCAGGTTTAGCCATTGTTCTTTCTCTTACGTCTGGGTTTCACAAGGGAAGGTTTGTGGTTTGGTTTGTGGGGTATCCTTCATTTATTTGGCGTGGGCTACGGCCAAACAGTAGCCTGTGTGAAGTTGGGTTAATAAATTCGTAAACTCAATCCTCTGTCTTGACAATTGTTCCTTTATGATCTAGTCAGGTCATTACAGTATTAAGTTACTGACAACCAAGTTTCACATTCCCTTAATTTACTTACCCTGATCCAGTGACGCAGTCGTGGGGGATTCGCGCGCCGACGTTACTGCTAAACGATGTAAAAGTTGGAATTAAACCATATGACCTTTTCTGAAACATTCACTGTCGCCGTCAGAGCATGTGCCAGTGTATGCGCTTTCCCCAAGGCTTGCCCCGATGCGCTGGTTCATTTTGGAGAGCTCCGGCGTGCCAGGGCCCCCTCCCGTTGTCTTAATGCTGCGGTTATATATGGCTAACCCCCCTCATCGGAAATGATCTTATGACTAAGTTGAAGTATAAATCGAAGAACAATTTTATGAGGTACATTGTTCCTCTTAACCTACCTCCCATGCTCTTTCATGTTGACGAAACAGTCTATCCCTGTCATACAATACACACTTATTTGTTGTTGTTTTAGGTTACCTGGCTAAAATGCTTGCTTGCCTAACTTACTTTCATGGGCAACGTTAGCTAGTTAACACTAGCCTTCTAACGCAAACTCACCCCATTCCGTACAAATGTGCGCAACCGCAACATTCAAATGAGGCTACAAAGAAAACTAATGGGACTGTAAAAATCGGGGGTGTGAACTAGGTTTCTATTCAAGCGTGATCGACATGGTAATGCCTCTATAGTATTGGAGAAAAGTTGAAAAAACTGACCCTCCGTTACATCTTGACGTGTCGTGTCTTAACGTACAGAACGGCATAAAGCAACTATTTCTGTCTTACAATCTCTCTCCACCAGGTGTAGCACTTCTATCATCCTTTAAAAACAAGAAATGCACAGTGACGGGGGTAAGGGCGGGATACCTAGTCATTTTTTCCGTCATCATTGCATGCGATCATCATTCTCCACCCAAAAAAACCGATTCAAATTCGACACAAACCTTCAAATAGGTATGTAATGACACATTATATAAACTCTTTATTGTGTTTTTTTTACATTTTAGAGGCGATAACGTGATAAGTTGGACAGATCGAGTGGAAAAAAAGCTATTTTCCCACACAACATCTCTCCTTCTCACTATCACGCATTAGTTTCGCTTCCCCACCTGCCATTTTTAAAAAGACCCGACGGGGCTCATAGCCTGCTTGAATTATGCAGAAACAGGCAGCATTTAGGTCATGTAATTGATTTAGTTGGAAAGGGGAGAAATTGTGCTTTACAATGGTATTGACATTACAGTTGATCTGGAAGTATTACGTTTTTGGGGCGCTAAAATAAGGGCAATTGTACGGACCAAGGCGATGTACGAGTTTACGTTACATCTAGCTACATATTGAAATTCTGTTCTCTCAGTCCAGGCGAACAATGTATGAATTTATGGTTGGATCAAAATCGCTATTATAATCATCCCTATCTCAATCCATGGCTAATTTAGGAAAGGGACAATTTTAGCTAGCTAGCCACGGGAGGACAACTCAAAATGCAACAACTCAAGTTGTTTCTGTCAATGACATATGTGTCTTAATGCGATGTGTTTGCTGCACCAGGACTCTTCACAGTTGAGCTCACTTAGCCAATCAGCGTTGAGCTAAACTATTATTTTATACTTTATCTTTTATCAAGGGAGGTCAAATGCTCTTTTGCTACCCTTGCATTCAATGCACCGGCTTCAACAATATCATACTCTTTATGACCAGACAGCATCAGATAGATGGCCTGCACATGCAGACACAAGGGGCACTGTTTCACTCACTCGGATGCTTTCTGAGATACAATACATTCAGCCTCTTGCCAACTGACGGAAATTTATGAAACACATGTACAACTATTATTTTTTTGTCTTGGTAAATTTAGCATTTCTCCAATGTTAAGTCGGTCTAATATTAACTCAAACATAGACACTAGTTTCATGGTAGTTTAATTTCAACATAATTATTCATCACTCACAAGTTCATGTTTAACCAGAAATATATCTATGTCTGGAGGATGCACCTATGTATGGCCAACATAATAGTTATTATTATTATTATTACTGAATATAAGGCATCTGACATAAGATCATTTACATTGTAGAGCCTACACCTTCCATACATACAGAATCATTTAATTGAATGTTTTGAGGCATGGGGGTATTGGAGTAGTTAGAGTGAGGTACTGGGGGTAAAGGGTGTACTGAACTTGATCACTGCCAAACTCTCAATGGAAAGAATATTTGGTAACACCGTATTTGACACGTACTGCACTCTATGACAGTATCAACATGTGGTAATAAAATAATATACAATTCAAGTGTTACCAAATATTTTCTGACTGACAGGGGGACGACTGGGATGACACCTCAAATCCTATGGTAAACACATGTTTACAAAGTAAACAATACAGTAGTTATGGGCTTCATCTATGCATTTAATAGTGTTAGTAGTAATGGACGGTTATGATTTGAGTCCCAACAATGATTTCGCAGGCCAGGGTAGGCCAAGCATTATAAAGTCCTTTTCCATCTGAGCTGTGACCACAGACACAACGAGTTATCATTCGGAAGATTCTAGAACACCAAGTTATTTCGCTGAATGACTCCCGAACGCCAGGACAAACTGCATGATTGGATCTAGATTTCGTTTCTACGAAGGGTACCATCGTATAATGGCAGCACGGCTATTCTGTTGCCGTATCATAAAGGAAGTTCACCTTCTGTCTTGGACTGTCAGCAATCATGCAAGAAACAAACATGTGACAGAATCTCAGGAGAACTTCATTGGCTGACAGACTCTGTCTAGAAGACATCTATAGAAGCCATCTTGACCCATCCCACTGAGCACAAGCCATAGAAAATATGTATTTCAACCAGAAATACATATTTTGAACGTCTTTTTAACCCAACACATTTATTTTCAACATCTGTTGCTCAATGTGGTTGGACTCTAGAATCTCTGATGTGAAACAGCAGACAAATATAAATCAACAACAATGTAAATGGGATTCCTATGGCACAAAGTAACAATCACTGTTTGCAAGCTCCGTGGATAAGAGTTCATATCCTCTAGAGAGAGCTCAGCTAGCTCTGTGGTGGGGATGAAGTCCATTATAAAGCTGGGGAGCAAAGTGGGACAGTTCCTTTGTTTGCCTCCATAGCTGAAGATGAGAAAAAGACTGCCTTCCTCTTCTTTATGTCTGGGGAGATGCAGCACCAACTCCTCCTTCCCTTCCGTCACTTTTTTTGTACAACTCACTGTCTCGCTCCACATTTAAAGTGTCCAAAGACTCCCCTACCGTATCAACACGTACACACACATGCAATAATACACTGAGCAAATAAAAACCATGGGTTAGGTTATAACGTTACATTTATATAGATTTATACATACATATAAATTCATATACTTTCAGGAATGTTAATATTTTTTCTTTTTTTTTCTTAAGGTACAAAATAACTTCTCATATGACAATAATATTCGACATATTAAAAACAATTATCAAGTCTCTTCTTAAAAAAAAAAAATCCCATAATAAAAATAAGTTCTATGTTTTATTTTACAATATATTTTATTTTTGCTCTCTGGCAGCAGGTCCCTTGTTTTGTTTGTGGTTGTTTCCATGGCGATGACATGATATTACCATGGGCACTTGGCACAGCCACACTCCAGGGTGGTCTCCATCTCCTCAGAGTACGAGGATCCGTCGGTGCACTTGAAGACCACTTTCCGCCTCCGGCTCTTGGATGGTGCGCAGCAGAAGTCTCCGTCGCAGGCGCGTGGACACTCCACCCGGGGGATCTTACTGGTCGAGGTGCACGTCTTCATGGGCTGGTGCCGCTTCAGCAGATCACGCACCACCTCTCCCTGGCACGCCGGTTCTGTGGGGGGGGCAGCAATCAGAAAGGTTCACTGTAGCATCTGATTTTATTAATGGATTATATTAGATAGCCTAACTGAAAAATTGCATATCATTCCTATGGACCTCTGAGAATCAAGTTTCTGTATACAATAAAAATGTCCATACATCAGCATGACAGTTTCTGTGTGTGTGTTCCTCTCACCTGCGTCACAGGTAGGGCCAGTGTAGCCCGGCTGGCAATGGCAGGAGGGCTCCCCGCTCTCTGTGACCCTACACTCCCCGTGTCCACACTGGTGTCCTTTACAAGCTTGGGGCTCCTCTCTCCTGTCACAGTACTGCCCTGTGTAGCCGTCAGCACAATGACAACTGTACGACGACGCCTTAGGCACACACAGCCCATGGACACACCTGGAACAAAGAGATGCAGACAATATGAGGAATGTTAATGTGTGTGTGTTTTTGGGGTGTAAAATGTACCCACGTTGAGTACAAATGATTCATATTCATAATGTTATTTAAACATGGGAAAGTGTAAAAGTATGAGTTTGTTTCTGTGTGAATGTAACGTGTTGAAGACAATGCCTCAATCTACGAGTAATTCATTATGAATTAGTTATGACTAAAGGCCTATGAGGTGTCCTGTATAGGCCATACCTGCTGCTCTGACAGGGACTAGGGGTGATCCTCTGGTCACAGAGGGGTCCGCTGCGGCTGGGTGGGCACTCACAGGACACACCCGTCTCCCCCCTCTGTCTGCAGGCGCCCTGGGCACACACGCTGCAAGAGTGGCAGCCTGGCAGGATGCCCTCCAACCCGTGCGGCGCCGCCCCCAGATCCTGGAGCTCTCCGTTGATCCTGACGTTGTGGATGCAGCCGTTGAAGGCCTGGGGGCTGCGATCGGGACCAGAACGCAGTCCGGACGCCATTACCGCTGAGGGCACACCTGGAGGGGAGGAGGAGGAGGGATGGAAGAATTAAGGGATTAGATCATTCTGACATTCTGGTTTGACGTTCTGACATTCTGTGAAATGTAAATGCAAACAAAAAACATGCTTATGAGACAATATCTATAAGTATCCTCAAAATCAGTAGGTATGCGTAGTGGTGTTTTTTTTTTTCTTTACATAAGGTAATGGTGTGTACAGGTATGTGCACTATATGGGTTTCTGCTTACCTCCTATGTAAAGCTGTGTGTTGTGGTCCACAGAGGGCTGGCGGGGCAGCTTGCCCAGGCTCTTGGGGGATCCCTTGTCTACCACCAGGCTCAGAGAGTGGTTCTGAATCAGGAGCTCCACCGTGTGGAATAGACCGTCACTCACAGACTCAACACTGGAGAGAGAGAGACAGGAAGACATTAAAAAACATGGTTCAACAACACTGCACAGAGACAGGGAAAGAGAGGGGACACAGGGCAATAGCAACACATGGTAGGAATATAGGAGAAAAACATCTGATTCAAGTACAAATTCGGTAGAAAAGGAGACTTGGAATGGCCTCATACAATAAACATAGCTGGTTTTTCTATAGGACCTCACACATTATTCTGTGGCAGTTGAATTGTTACAGAGCACTCGTTTGGTGTTATTAAGGAGAGTAGGGTGTTTAAAGCTTTCGCTGGCCGTGATTCTAGGCAGCCATGCGGTTTGTGACCTCTCACACACGTACTGTGTGGAGGGTAAGAGCTCTGTGAGCGTAGGGACACGTATCACTCTGGACCTGTGAACAGTAGCAGCACTCTGGAGGAGGCCAGTGTGTGTGTGTCCTCCAGAGAGCCTTTCACACTACTCATGTTTAAACCATGGCAAGGCACCTCCTCACCCAGCCCGCAAAAACCTCCCCGCGCCAGCAAACTCCAACTGGAATAGCAAGCTATGATGCTGGTGGGTTCAGGCTGAGCCAGATGATTTTGGCCCTCACAATGATAATAGGCCTGTTGCCGTTGGACTGCTCCAGTTCCCACACTGGCTGACTGGCTGACTGCTGGGTACAGAACAGGCTGTACTCCCTCTGGGCTCTGGGCCCGCCTGGTTACTGATGGGTAATTGTGTTTGGTCTAAGGGCTGATACAACAGTAGCCTGGGGTATGAGGTCGTAACCCCGCTGGATCTTGGGAGGGGAGGAGAGTCGAGCAGGGGGTAGATGCTGTGATTTGAGGTTAGGCTACAAGGCTCTGACTCTGGGTGAAGGGGTAGATGAGTCCAGGCTGAGGGGGTCAGAATAGAGTGGTATATGGGGTCAGAGTAGAGGGGCAGATGGGTCATGTTGAGGGGTAGATGGGGTCAGAGTAGAGGGGTAGATGGGGCCGGATTAGAGGGGTAGATGGGTCATGTTGAGGGGTAGATGGGGCCGGATTAGAGGGGTAGATGGGTCATGTTGAGGGGTAGATGGGGTCAGGCTGATCAGCCCTAAGGCCGTCACTGGTATGGACGTTATTCCTGGAGAGGAGACAGGCAGCTACATTACAGACAGCTAGAGACAGTGGTTTGGCAGGGATAGAGTGGGGAAGAGAGAGAGAAAGAGGGAGAGAGAGAAAGAGATATAGGGAGAGAGGGAGAGAGAGAGAGCGAGAGACCACTGGGTATGGGTGGTGAAATTGATTGCAGCTCTTTCCCTCAACTTCTCCTCTCAGCCCAAAACTAACTCTTCCTATCCTTACCCCAAGAAACGTTTTTGTTCCAAAAACATAAACGAGAGAAAAACCCACTCTCGCCGCCGTTGGGTTGTGGTCTTCTCCAAAAACAGCATACCATCAGGGGAGTTTAGCAAGGCTCCTCCCCCCTACTGCCAGCTCTCCTATTGGCTGATGGTTAAAAACATTTGATTGACACTTCCCGCAGTGGTTCATTGACCGTATTATTAGAATTAACAGCCAGTAGAAAAGTACTGTGAGTTCTGGAGGTGGGCCCAGAACCCAGACAGCTAGAGTCCTGACTGCTCCCTCCATACAGGCCAACCCACTGCCAAGACAAAGACCAGCAGTAAAACTAGACAATCAGCACGCTACAAGCACAACGAACCAATGTTCACCCGTAGGTCAAGTGTGTGAGGACTTTAGCATAACACAGCTGAGAGGACAGGTAAAGGACACAACCCCCTACACAGCTCAGCAATTGGCCAATGTGGTTTCAGTAAAAAAAAAAAAAAAAGTATTCGCTCAACAAAGGGCCAACACAGACGCAGGCAGGCAAGCATGTATGGTTTGCATTATGGGCCCGTAATTCAATTCCAGTCTGAAAACAAGGCTTTTGCGACCAACACAATGGTAGGGCCTGCTGCAAAGACCCCCTTCTGCCTTCCTGTCCTCCATTGAAAATGTAAATACCACCATGGAAGTCCGGCTTTATTACACTTTAATGACATTTTCATCCCGTGTCTGTGGTTTTGACAGCCGTCTTTCATTACGCGGCAATCTGAAAGCCCACATCCTCGCCAAAGGGGGAGTAGCAGGGAAGAACATGGTTTTTGGTTGGAGGCAAAGAGGTCTAGGAAAAATGTCAAGAGATTTATTTCTGTTTTTATCTCTTTCAAATGACAACCCTGACAACAAGGTGATAATAGTCTTTGGGGGAAAAGTGTGAATTAATACTAGGTGTTAAACAGAGGAGCCCACATTCTGATATGATGTCATATGACCACAGAGGGGCAGCAGAGTTCTAGCCCAACAAGGTGAATCGTGGAGCTCGGCCCTCCAGCCTTTGCCAATATTGGGTTTTGTCTGTGTTTTGACAAGCTGAAGTTTTCCAGAGGCAATGATATTTTTTTGAGGGGGATGCGGGGACTTTGATGTGTGCCCAGCCTGCGTATTAGCTTAAAGCGGCCCATTATGGAATTCAATAAAAACAAACAGAAAGCCGTGGCAGATTTCAGCAGCGTCGTGTCCCCCTGCAAGTCGACCGGGGGAAATCAATTTCCTGTCAGCCGAGAATCAAATACTCTGTTTTCCTCTCGCAACCAAACCGCATTAGAAATGACACATACACTAACTTTGAAACAATTACCGGTTGCCTTTATCTGAGTAAAGATACCCCGAACCAGCTTCCCTGTAGACCCTATTAACATTTTAAAATGAAATTAGCCAGAACTATCATTTGCTTACAATGTAGCACTAACCCGACTAGCTTGTTTAGTGTATGTAGTCTGAGGAATGGGGGGGGGGGTGTTGTTTGGCTGCCTGGCTGGCTCCTCTTAGGGATAGCTAGGTCTAACAGCAGCTATCTAAACCATCTTAACGGGTGGGGGTAGCTAGGTGGAAACATAACAGCTATGCCCTTGAAAGGACTTGACTCCAGCTTCCCAGAGACCGGAAGCTAAACATGCTGCACCACTGCCGAGTGCCACATCAGAGCAGAGTGGAGAGAGTCTTTAAGAGAGATGGCTCACCTCTCTCTGACCAGTGATCAACGGGAGGCCCATCTCTCTCTGACCAGTGATCAACGGGAGGCCCATCTCTCTCTGACCAGTGATCAACGGGAGGCCCATCTCTCTCTGACCAGTGATCAACGGGAGGCCCATTTCATACCCAGCGGTCTCTCTCTCTACTCCGCTCTCTTTCTTTCTCTCTTTCTTTCTCTCCTCCACTCTCGCTTTCTCGATCTCCTCTCTGCACCCTCTACCAGTAGCCCCACTTTGTTCCCATGCTGCCTGTCCTCTCCTCTATTCTCCTCTCCTGTCTTCTCTTCTCTTTCCTTTGTGACTCAGCCCTTAAAGACTCTCTCCACTCTGCTCTGATGTGGCACTCGGCTCACAAAGAGACATATTCGGCTGATGCTGAGTGGAGCATAGAAAAGCAACAGAGAGAAGAGAGAGACACTCTGACCCCTCTATAGGCTCTTCTCCGCAGCTCTAAATCAAAGTTTCATGGCAGGCAAGGGCTGGCTCATTTTTGAAGGGCGCCAATACAGATACTGTAGGGCTCTGTCCCAAACGGCACCCTATTCCCTATATAGTGCACTACTTTTGACCAGAGCCCTATGGGTCCTGGACAAAAGTAATGCAATTTATAGGGAATAGGGTGCCATTTGGGAAGTGCAGCCTAGGTGTGGCAGTGAGATTGCGGAACCTAGAAAGGGTGTGAGGGAGTTGGGTAGCAAATTGAAACGCTCTCGTTCAATTTTCTGTGATGTTTTTATGCCCCTTTCCTTCCATACTTCTTCTCTCCCTCTGTCCCTCTCTCCTGAATAACAGCAGACGTGGTCCCTTAAACTAATAGAAGGATTACTGTGGCATTTGGTAAAGGGCAGGACATTAGCACACAGTGAGGACCCGGGCATTCATCAGATGGTAATGAGGCCTCTCGGGTGGGGAAGGGGCCTCTCCCCTGCTGCCTCCATATCATCTCATCCCTCGCTCTCCTTCTCTCTCTTTTCCTCTCCCGTTGTGTGAGGCAGGTTAGATCTGGACAGATGAGTGCTTCACGACCCACCTTCCCTTCAGACAGACACTTGACCAGACCACCCTTCATTCACTCATGCTTCTCTTCCATGTTTTTCTCACCACTCTCTCCTCCTCAGACATCCACCCCTCACCTCTCCTTGCTGAAGCTGTCTCCCCTCCAGTCTCCTATCCCCCTGGCTGGAAGTGATGCCTGCTGCTCCACACAGTTAATGTTAATGCTAACCATCACAGGGCGAACTCAGGAACGTGCTGGGTGCTGTGTACTCTGGGCTCTGTCGTAGACCATGTCCCAGTAATGGGAGTGGACAGGGGTAATTCCCCTCCTCACTTTCCCGTCCTGTCTCCTCTCGCTCACCCCATCCCCGCTCCCTGCATCACTCCCTCTGCACCCCAAAGACAATGGGGCAAGGCGCTGCCAAAGCCACAGAACGCTACGTCACACTGGGGGAAAAGGGACTGATGAGGGGGAGAGTCTGCAGATCCAGAACAAAATGAGGAAGCCATGACGCATCAGACAGGCCTGGGGCTGGAGCTGGAAGACAGGCCTGGGGCTGGAGCTGGGGCTGGAGCTGGGAGACAGGCCTGTGGCTGGAGCTGGGGTTGGGGCTTGGAGACAGGCCTGGGGCTGGAGCTGGGGTTGGGGCTGGGAGACAGGCCTGGGGCTGGGGTTGGGTCTGGGAGACAGGCCTGGGGTTGGAGCTGGGGTTGGGGCTGGGAGACAGTCCTGGGGGTGGAGCTGGGGTTGGGGCTGGAGACAGGCCTGGGGCTGGAGCTGGTTATAGAGCTGGGGCTTGGATATGATTTCAAACCAAAACCATGACAGGCCCATTTGCCTCAGAGTTAAAGCATCTAATTTCATTTTGAAACTGGACATGCCTTTTGATTGCTGCAAGACAAAGGAATGACTGAGATGTCCTTTCCTTCCTCCCTGCCGTTCGAAGACGACCAATTCATTACTTTGGAGGTAATAGGAGGAACACAACACGTGAAAAAGGGCCCAGTGCATGAGGCGATCCCAGTCTAACAAATCACTTGGGGAGGAGCTGTTCTTTTTCACTGGGCAGCTCTTTGATGGGTCGATCGATACCATACCTCCCTCTCCCCCCCCCCCCTCCTTCCCTGCTTCCTCTCCTCCCTGCCTCGGGGTAGCAGCTAAAATCTCTCTAAACAGCACAAGGGAATGGCCAGATGACGTTTGGATCAATAACAACAAATCCGGAGCAGACAGACAGTGGCGCTGGTCTGAGGTCAGCTCCTACGGGCTCTGTTCTCCTCTCTCAGGCTCTGGGTTTTCTTAAGCTGTTGTTCAAAATCTCACTGACTGCATATGTCGGCTGTAATAATGGTCTTTATTTAGCTGCTATAGAGGCTTTACGAACACATACATGGATGTGTGTACAGTAAAGTGTTAACTGCGCTCCCCTACTCTGTGTAGCACAGGGTTATAACACCACACAGTAAAGGAACCACAGCCCTTCTGTGTTAGCATGCTGGGCTGGAGATAAGGCTAGCGGGGACAGACTCAACAAACTCCTCAGTGCTCCGTCTGTCTGGGGAGAGCAGAAGGCAGTTTTTTTTTGTGAGGGGCTTCACTGAGCATAACCGCGTAGCCGGGTCTAGATGGAGGTGGCTGCTGCTACTCAGAGAGAGAGAGAGAGAGACACCAACAGATAGGGAGATAGAGAGGGAAACAGACAGACAGACAGACAGGGGTGCTGACCTGTAGACTGTGGTCGGTGGGTAGTTAACGATGTCGTAGATTATGCGTATGTGTCCCTGGTACAGCTCTAGAGCTAGAGGATCATGATCCTCCTTGTAGAGCAGGATACCGTTGTCCTTATCTGTAGCCACCTGTAGAGAGACAGACAGACAGAAAGAGAGAAATTGAGAGAGATAGGGAGAGAAATAGACAGAGAGAGAGCAAGATGTACGAAGGGCTATATAAATAAATTTGATTTGATTTGTTTTGACGAGAGAGACAGGAACAGGGAAGAGATTCAGGGGGTATGCTAATTTGGTATAGAGCAGACCTAACCGACTCTATTAAATTAGTCAAAACAGGAACATTTTACATCTGGCTAGAAATTAGTCAGGAAATTATCTCAACAGAGAAAAATGGCCTCATGTGTGCTACCTATATCCCCCCAATAGGATCCCCATACTTTAATGATGACAGCTTCTCCATCTTAGAGAGGGAGATTAACCATTTCCAGGTTCAGGGACATGTACTAGTCTGTGGCGACCTAAATGCCAGAACTGGACAAGAACCCTCAGCACACAGGGGGACAAACACCTACCTGGAGGTGACAGCATTCCCTCCCCTAAATGCCCCCCTAGACACAACTACAACAACATAACCAACAAAAATGGGTCACAACTCCTGCAGCTTTGTCGGACGCTGCGTATGTGCATAGTCAATTGTAGGTTTCGAGGGGACTCCTATGGTAGTTACACATATAGCTCATCTCTTGGCAGTAGTACTGTAGACTACTTTATCACTGACCTCAACCCAGAGTCTCTTACAGCATTCAAAAGGTTTCACTCTAATAGTGACGGTGTAAACTTGGCAGTAGAAAACCTAAATAGTATATTTGAACTCTCAGCTTCCCCATCCAATCCAAAAATTTCAAGCAGACAACCTAAGAACATTATCAACAATAACAAATGGTTTGATGAGGAATGCAAAAAACCTAAGAAAGAAATTGAGAAACCTGTCCGACCAAAACATAGAGACCCAGAAAACCTGAGCCTACGCCTTCACTATGGTGAATCACTAAAACAATACAGAAATACACCACGGGAAAAGAAGGAACAGCACATCACAAATCAGCTCAATGTAATTGAAGAATCCATAGAATCTAACCACTTCTGGGAAAATTGGAAAACTCTAAGCAAACAACAACACGAATAGTTATCTATCCAAAACGGAGATGGATAAACCGCTTCTCAAATATTTTTGGCTCTATAACAAAGAACAAACAGCAAAAATATATACATGATCAAATAAAAATCTTAGAATCAGCTATTGAAGACTACCAGAACCCACTGGATTCCCAATTACATTGAATGAACCACAAGACAAAATACAAACCCTCCAACCCAAAAAGGCCTGTGGGGTTGATGGTATTCTAAATGAAATGATAAAATATACAGACCACAAATTCCAATTGGCTATACTTAAACTATTTAAAATTCTCCTTGGCTCTGGAATCTTCCCCAATATTTGGAAACAAGGCCTGATCACCCCAATCCACAATAGTGGAGTCAAATTTGACCCCAATAACTTCCACGGGGATTTGTGGGATCTGTGTCAACAGCAACCTTGGAAAAGTCCTCCGCATTATCATTAACAGCCGACTCATACATTTCCTCAGTGAAAACAATGTACTGAGCAAATGTCAAATTGGATTTTTACCAAATTACCTTACGACACACCACGTATTCACCCTGCACAACCTAATAAACAAACAAACCAAAATAAATGGCAAAATCTTGTCATGCTTTGTTGATTTCAAAAAAGCTTTCTACTCAATTTGGCATGAGGGTCTATACAAATAGATGGAAAGTTATGTTTGTGGAAATACATACGACATTATAAAATCCATGTACACCACAAACATCAAGTGTGCGGTTAAAATTGGTAAAAATCACACACATTTCTTACCACAGGGCTGGGGGGCGAGACAGGCATGCAGCTTAAGACCAACCCTCTTCAACATATATATCATTGCATTGGTGAGGGCACTAGAACAGTCTGCAGCACCCGGCCCCGGCCAACTAGAATCGGATGTCAACTGTTTGCTGATGATCTGGTGCTTCTGTCCCCAACTTCTGTCCCCAAAAAAGGTCAGTTGCCAGGACAACGAATACAAATTCTATCTAGACACTGCTATAGCATATAAAAAAACTATACATGCCTCAGCCTAAACATCAATGCCACAGGTAGCTTCCACAAAGCTGTGAACAATCTGAGAGACAAGGCAAGAAGGGCCTTCTTTGCAATCAAAGGGAACATAATATTCGACATACCAATTAGGATCTGGCTAAAAATACTTGAATCAGTTATAGAACCCAATGCCCTTTATGGTTGTGAGACCTGGAGTCTGTAAGCGCAGCAATGGGCACACGGCAGTAGGTTATAAGCGTGAATGTTCCAAAATGCAATCAATTAGCGTGAAAACACCATTCTCAAAAGTGACCGCAAATGTGATTATGAATGTAATGCCTTTATTATAAAGGATTAATGTGCTTAATTTTAAGAAGTTATTTGGTCACATTAGTTGTGATGCAAACCTTATCAAAACATATAGGCCTAAGGGCTAGGCTACATGAGGTGTGCGACTATGATTTGAAAAAGTCGTAAAAAAAAGTATTGCCTTACTGCACACAAGCTGGGTATCATTCACAAATGGAAATATGTCATTCAGTGATAGTTCAATATTGTGACCCATCAGACGATTTTTTATTTAATCTTGTCTTTATACAGTTGAAGTCGGAAGTTTAATTACAGGCCTCTCTCATCTTTTTAAGTGGGAGAACTTGCACAATTGGTGGCTAACTAAATACTCTTTTGCCACACTGTATGTAAACTTCCGACTTCAACTGTATATACTGAATAATATATGTGTGAAATTTGTTTTGATGCACCCGTCTCGAAATAGCGTCAGGGGAAAAAATACATGTCATCTATGCACTTAAATAACGAATGTAGGACGCTTTTCCCATGGTTCATTTTCATGCCAGCCAGGTAGGCTGTTGTAAAGAGAAGCACCGTGCTTAATATTAGGAAAGTTGAGAAATAAATATAGTAGGCCTAGCCTATAGAAAGCTGATGGGATCCTCCTTTTTTTAATAGAAGCCATCAACACTTTTTTTTTCAATGTGTATTGTCTGGTCTATAGAAATGTTGCTTAACATGAGCTCATGGGCTCCCATGAAGTGTTTGATTAGATTTTCGATTAAATTTGCATTGATGTTAGTGATTAGAGGGACAATAGAGTGCTGAGTACCAGGCAGTTAGCAAGTTTAGTAGGCTACTAATGACCATCGGCAGCATCAAAGCTTGGAGAAGCCTAATTACCGTGATCTTAAAGGTCACAAGGAATTTGACTGCCATCATGACTTGGTAATACGGTCCTAGCCCTAGCTGCAGAGAGAGAGAGAATGCAAGCGAGGTTCAGAGCCAGTGATGCAGACAGACAGACAGACAGACAGACAGACAGACAGACAGACAGACAGACAGACAGACAGACAGACAGACAGACAGACAGACAGACAGACAGACAGACAGACAGACAGACAGACAGACAGAGAGGTGAATTTATGGAGAGTGGAGGCCTTTCCCAGCAGCAGGACTCAATGGAGTTTTCACTGGCTTGGGCTTGGTTTGGCACTGACACGAGAATCATGTGACATGAGCTGCTGCTGCTATTGGCCCCACTGAGCGAGAGAGGGACCACACGCTGGAAAAAGCCAGGTGTTGGATATCAATTAAAGGTATAAGAGGACTTTTTCCAGTGTGTGGTCCCTCTCTCGCTCAGTGGGGCCAATAGCATTCTTTCCAAAAGGGAGGAAAAGAATCTGTACCTAACACTTAGGGTTACTATTCTACTGAAGCTACTCTATTTGAAATGAAAACATATGGCATTGGTGATGTTTACTTCACTTAGTCTGCACTACAGCGTGGCTCACAACTCAAAGCGTCTTTTATTTGAAAACGCTACTTTTCTATTTGAAGGAACTTCAAATATTTTTTAACGTATTTAGAACTGCGGTAGACGACTAACCGAAAACTGCTTTCGATTTCCAGGCATCATCTTGATACCTGGCCTGATGACTCCTTGCTGTCCCCAGTCCACCTGGCCGTGCCGCTGCTCCAGTTTCAACTGTTCTACCTGCGGCTATGGAACCCTGACCTGTTCACCGGATGTGCTACCTGTCCCAGACCTGCTGTTTTCAACTCTCTAGGGACAGCAGGAGTGGTAGAGATACTCTGAATGATCGGCTCTAAAAAGCCAACTGACTACTGAGGTGCTGACCTGTTGCACCCTCGACAACCACTGTGGTTATTATTATTTGACCCTGCTGGTCATCTATAAACATTTGAACATCTTGGCCATGTACTGTTATAATTTCCACCCGGCACAGCCAGAAGAGGACTTGGCACCCCTCATAGCCTGGTTCCTCTCTTGGTTTCGTCCTAGGTTCTGGCCTTTCTAGGGAGTTTTTCCTAGCCACCGTGTTTCTACACCTGCATTGCTTGCTGTTTGGGGTTTTAGGCTGGGTGTCTGTACAGCACTTTGTGACATCAGCTGATGTAAGAAGGGCTTTATAAATACATTTGATTGATTCATAGATATTGGCAAGCTGCATTTGCTCTTGCCCATGTATCTACCTACGTACAAAAGCCACCTTTAGCACATAGGCTAAGCCCTACAGTTCTATTTTTACCACAGTCTTTTTCATTAACATTAGCGTGCCCCCTCGCCAACGAGCACATGAGCTCATTTGGAGGTAAGAAGCGATCCAGCGGCTGTGACTCACTCCTAGTGATTGGGCTGATAACAGTCACCACGCCGACACTCTATTACCATAATACATATCCCCCCTGAGACACATTATTTCATGCTAGTGAACAAAAGGTGACATTCTAATAATGTCACCATCCAACCGTCCCTGTGGTGGCTGCTGGTGGTGGATCGGATGCCACACGGCTGGCTGAGAGCCCCAATAACACAGAGTCTCCATCCCAAATGGCACCCTAGTCCCTACTGAGTGCACTACAGGGCCCATAGGGTTCTGGTCAAAAGTAGTGCACTTTATGGGAATAGTGTGCCATTCCGGACGCAGACAGAGAGCGAGATAGAGAGGGATAGTTTGTCATACTAGCCCCTGAAAAAATTATCCCTCTTATACCTTTCCCAAGGGTGCTACATTCTATACTTTAAGTACTGCAATGATGGGGGATAGTGTGTAAAACACACTAGCCCTCATCAACTTTATAGTTTACAGTTTGACTTAATGGGAAGGATGATCAGTTATAGGGAGATAATTGCTAGGCTACTCGGCTGCTAGTGTAAAGGATGTCATGCTGCTTACTTATCGGGTACCAATACCTCCTGATTCGGCTTTTGCCAAGGCTCGAACCCAGGAAGGAGGAGACCGGGTGAGAGGGAAGGGGTGGAGAAGCAGAGGGAGGAGGAGGGGCAGTGGGAGAGGAGAGGAGGAGGAGGGGCAGTGGGAGAGGAGAGGGGGAGGAAAGGAGAGGGGGAGATGCGAGTGAGAGGGGGAGAGGGAGTAGTACAGAGAGGAGAGCAGAAGATGGAGGAGAGGAGAGGGTGGAGATGTGACAGCCAGTATTGTTGCTGCTTAGGGGTGGTACAGTACCTGTAGGGAGATGTGGGCAGAGTTAGGGGTGGTACAGTACCTGTAGGGAGATGTGGACAGAGTTAGGGATCAGGGGTGGTATATTACCTGTAGGGAGATGTGGGCAGAGTTAGGGGTCAGGGGTTAGGGGTGGTATAGTGCCTGTAGGGAGATGTGGGCAGAGTTAGGGGTCAGGGGTGGTATAGTACCTGTTGGGAGATGTGGGCAGAGTCAGGGGTTAGGGGTGGTATAGTACCTGTTGGGAGATGTGGGCAGAGTTAGGGGTTAGGGGTGGTATAGTACCTGTAGGGAGATGTGGGCAGAGTTAGGGGTCAGGGGTTAGGGGTGGTATAGTACATGTTTGGAGATGTGGGCAGAGTTAGGGATCAGGGGTTAGGGGTGGAATAGTACCTGTAGGGAGATGTGGGCAGAGTTAGGGGTTAGGGGTGGTACAGTACCTGTAGGGAGATGTGGGCAGAGTTAGGGGTCAGGGGTGGTATAGTACCTGTAGGGAGATGTGGGCAGAGTTAGGGGTCAGGGGTGGTATAGTACCTGTAGGGAGATGTGGGCAGAGTTAGGGGTCAGGGGTTAGGGGTGGTATAGTACCTGTAGGGAGATGTGGGCAGAGTTAGGGGTCAGGGGTTAGGGGTGGTACAGTACCTGTAGGGAGATGTGGGCAGAGTTAGTTGTCAGGGGTGGTATAGTACCTGTAGGGAGATGTGGGCAGAGTTAGGGATCAGGGGTTAGGGGTGGTATAGTACCTGTTGGGAGATGTGGGCAGAGTTAGGGATCAGGGGTTAGGGGTGGTATATTACCTGTAGGGAGATGTGGGCAGAGTTAGGGGTCAGGGGTTAGGGGTGGTACAGTACCTTTCGGGATATGTGGGCAGAGTTAGGGGTTAGGGGTGGTACAGTACCAGTAGGGAGATGTGGGCAGAGTTAGGGATCAGGGGTTAGGGGTGGTATATTACCTGTAGGGAGATGTGGGCAGAGTTAGGGGTCAGGGGTTAGGGGTGGTATAGTACCTGTAGGGAGATGTGGGCAGAGTTAGGGGTCAGGAGTGGTATAGTACCTGTCGGGAGATGTGGGCAGAGTTAGGGGTTAGGTGTGGTACAGTACCTGTAGGGAGATGTGGGCAGAGTTAGGTATCAGGGGTTAGGGGTGGAATAGTACCTGTAGGGAGATGTGGGCAGAGTTAGGGGTTAGGGGTGGTATAGTACCTGTAGGGAGATGTGGGCAGAGTTAGGGGTCAGGGGTTAGGGGTGGTATAGTACCTGTAGGGAGATGTGGGCAGAGTTAGGGGTTAGGGGTGGTATAGTACCTGTAGGGAGATGTGGGCAGAGTTAGGGGTTAGGGGTGGTATAGTACCTGTAGGGAGATGTGGGCAGAGTTAGGGGTCAGGGGTTAGGGGTGGTATAGTACCTGTTGGGAGATGTGGGCAGAGTTAGGGGTCAGGGGTGGTATAGTACCTGTTGGGAGATGTGGGCAGAGTTAGGGGTCAGGGGTTAGGGGTGGTATAGTACCTGTAGGGAGATGTGGGCAGAGTTAGGGATCAGGGGTTAATTAATGTTGGTACAGTACCTGAAAGGAGATGTGGGCAGAGTTAGGGGTCAGGGGTTAAGGTTGGTACAGTACCTGTAGGGAGATGTGGACAGAGTTGCGTATCTTGACGCTGGGCAGCTCCAGGTAGGTCCCTTTGCCCAAAAGGTGGACGGTGACGATCTTGTGGCACTTGTTTCCGGTGAAGCCTGGCAGGCAGCGACACACAGGCTCCCCTTCCACCACTAGACACTGGGCATCATTCTGACACTCTGACTGGTCACATGGGCTGGTCTGCAGCAGGATCATAGGAGGAGGGTTCTCGCAGAATAGACCACTACAGGAACACAGAGACAGTCTGTTAATATCACACTCAATCAAGCTGCCACACACACTCCACTATGGTCTCTCCCATTATGATTACACACACACACACACACACACACACACACACACAGTATATGTATGACTGCCCCTGACACATAACATCATAAGAGAGACTCTCTACGTCAAACAAAAAGGTGGCGGCCACATTGGTTCATTGATCCTGCTGTTCGTCGGCAGACAGAGACAGTGATGCATCATGAATCTTTCCCCCCAGATCCCATCCACAGGCCCGTCCCACACTTAGCGCTATAATTAGCCATATGGAGCTTCATCTGCCTCATCACATCACCGCTCTGCACCACCCAGTACCGCAGGCCTCAGACTAGACAGCCAAATAGAGGAAAACAAAGTACCATCTGAAGCTCCTCACAGTCTGGTTATCTGTGTGTGTGTGGGTTTGTGCGTGAGTGCGCCGGCGCCCTCCACAGATGGCGTGACGCTGTTGCGACACTGAGTCTCTACAATGAGTTCAGTCGGTGCTGAATGTGGACTCACCTAAAGCCCTCCGTACACACGCAGGTGTACCCGTTGACTGCGTCCACGCACTGGGCCCCATGCTGACACTTGTTCTCCAGACAGTCGTTGTAGTCCTGCTCACAGTGTTGGCCCACGTAGCCGGGCAAGCACTCACACCTGACAACCACACAGGAAACAAGGGCACACAATGTTGCGAAGGAAAAAATCTCACTCTCTCTCTGCCAACTGCCACCGAACTCTCTCAACTGCATTCCCTCTGTCATCCTTCTGGCGTATTGACGCTTAGCTGTGACTGAACACGCCCTATATTACTTCACCTTTAACAACTGCCACTGAACAATCCGTCTTCCTAACGTATGACCTTTCCCAACTGTTACTGAACTCTCTTCCTAACAGAGGAAAACTGTTTTACTGCAGTAGTCTGCTACAAGTGTGACTTTAAACAGCACAGCCAACTCAACTATAGTTTGTTCCTTGTTCCTCAGTCATGAAAAGAACAGGATATTAAGACGGTGGAGGAACAGAACACAACAGGTTGTCCCGACGACTCCACCAGACACGGGTCACTTCCGGTGGGTTGCTACTGGTGACCTTTGAACTTGATTAGTCCCGCCCCTGCCGGTCACTCACCTGAAGCCTTTGGTGAGGGGGATGCACTTGGAGTCATGCTGGCAGGGGTCGAAGCCTTGCATACAGGGGGCCACCACCTCCTCACATAGGTCCCCTGGGAAAACACACACACACACATACACACACACAGTGGGAAAGATAATACAGAGACTGTGAGATCATCGCCTAAGCTTCATTCTTCCACATACACACACTAGCTAACGTATGTCTTCATTTGACTTAGTGATATTCTAGTGCATTGCATATTTACAAGCCTAGGATCGTGAGTAACATTTTTTTAAGAGTGTTTTTTGATTGGTCCCATTGTAATTATGATGACTCCCCAAAGCACCATCATGGCTTTCTCAGCATTCAACAGTTGGGTCCTGTTTCTACTGCCGGCAGGCCTGCCTGGTCTCCCATACAGGGGGAGTTGGGGGTTGTCTTGCTCAGGGTATTAGCCGTGCAAACTTGAAACACATGTACTGTATTGTGCTGTAATCTGCATGGAATACAGGGCTGTGGCTGCCCAGATGAGGCCCCATCTGAATCCACTAAATCACTGCCTGGCCAAGTGTCCCGGTTCAATAAACCCTCTGTCCCTGTCCACCTGCTTGACTAGATCCCCTCCTCTAACAGGGGGGCTGCTGGGGCTCAGCCAGGCTTTCACAGCACAAGGCCTCTCCTCTCCTTTACACTGACTGACTGACTGACTGACTGACTGACTGACTGACTGACTGACTGACTGACTGACTGACTGACTGACTGACTGACTGACTGACTGACTGACTGACTGACTCCCCCTCCCTCCCCCTCCCTCCCTCCCTCCCTCCCTCCCTCCCTCCCTCCCCCTCCCTTCACTTCTCTCTATCTACTGCCAGGTCTGTTTCCTCTGCCTCTCCCTCATCCGGCAGCCTCATGGTGGGGCTCTGGGGAAGTCTGCCAGCGTCCCAGCAGCCGCCACTCTACAGGGGAAATCCACTCCAATTGGGCTTCGATGGTGCTCTGTGGGGAGCTGTCACAATGTGTCTGTGTCTGCCTGTTTTCATTGCTACAGGCCTGGCTCTGGTTTCGATTGGTACGGAAAACTGAAAGTCAGTGGCAAAATGAGAGTTGATATGCACTCTATTCAATATGAAAAAGAAATAATTTTCCGTTTAGCTTGCAGTTTTAGTTTTACAGGGGAAACAGGAAAAATAAACCCAGAGAAGGTGTGTGGAGAGAGAGAGACTGACCTTTTCCCATATCATATCTGTCAGCTTGTAAAGGAAGAAAGAGAGAGAGGAGGATCGTTTATAGATGTCACTGTGTCTCATGGTTCTGATAACCAGAGGGTCCAGAACACTTAACCCAGATACACACACACACACACACACACACCAGATGGAGGCCACGTCCCCTGTGAGCAGGTCTGCCCTGTCACTCTCAGAGAGCTGAGAGAACAGAGGAGAACAGAGGTGAGGAGATAGTCAGCAGAGACTGGTCCTCTCACGCTGCACTGTGAGGTGCAGCAGGGTAGCCTAGTGGTTAGAGTGCTGGACTAGTAACCGAAAGGTTGCAAGATCAAATCCCCAAGGTAAAAATCTGTTGTTTTGCCCCAGTAGGCTGTCATTGAAAATAACAATTTGTTTTGGACTGCCTTGCCTAGTTAAATAAATGTAAATAAAATAAAAACTGCCTCAGAAGGTCAAGCAACATGCCAATTGGACAGCCACCTAGCCACCCCCTCCTTCTACCACTCTCTCCCTCCCTAACAACATGTTCCCAGGATCTATTGGTAATGTGATGCAGGCCAGTGAGACACTCTCTCTCCTTCTAGTCCAGGTTCCTCAATAGGTCCATGGGTCAGAATTGATTTGGACCCCCAAGCTTTAATGGGCTTTTTATGTTTTGTTTTGTTGTTGGACATAAAATAAAATAACCAGGAAATCAGCTCAAAATGATTTTAATTGAGGAAATCTGTTCCCAAGTATTCCCACGCACAAATAGAGAGGCCTATGTGATCCTACCCCAATGTAATCAAGGTTTGAAATTATATATTTTTGGTCAAATACTATAACTGTTTAGGCTTCTTGTGGTCAATTTGCAATGTACAAACGATTTAGAACTGTGCCCCCCCCCCAACCAACCTGCTAAATAAAAAAATACCACAGCTGAATTCAATTGAGAACCCCTGCTCTAGACTATATCCATGTAGTCACACACACACACACACCGTCTTGCTTGTGCTGGTTTAAAATAGGAAGCAGCCAAATAAAACTGCTCTGTGTGGATGGCTGGATGGATGGATAAGGGCGGAGAGAGAAGGAGGACAAACAGTTAGTTTAAAGGAGACCTAATTGCTGGGTTAGCTTGCGGACTTCCCCTAGAGTCGGGCTGTGGCTGCTGCTTCACAGGGCCTCTTGGCGCTGCCCACCGCCAGCCCAGGTGCCCATATGCCCACACTGAGGGGGCAGTATGTGTAGCAGCCTGGCTGCTGGATGTCTCTCTACTGCCAGCCTCTAGCCTCATTGCCCCATACAGGCACTCTGTGTTCTTTGTTCTGGTCCCAAGGGAGGCTGAGACTGGGACGGACACGGCACGGCGAGGCCTACAATTAGGCGTGCAGCGTTAATGACAGGGTCGATGTGCGTTGGAGCAGCTGCACAGATCAGCGCCCTCCCTCCCCTGTGACGCCTGAGTCAGGCAGGCGATGGCGGGTGACGGCCCATGATGCCCGACCGGGGAGCTGCCCGCTGCTGCCCGCCTCGCCTGCCTGCCGTGTGCACTGCAGAGAGAGAGAGGCCACAGCCTGGCAGAGAGACAGTGGGAAAACTTCTCTCCGTCTCTCTCACCAGAACTGGCTGCCTGCACTCAGAATTCACCCCCCCCACACAAGGGATTCCTACCCCCTCTTTGCCTCTTTGCTCCAACTTGACTGCAATGTCATCTCCAAAGAGCAGTTTCAGGTCAATGCGGAAAAAACAGTCCATTATAGGCTAGCGGAAAAAATTACTCTTTGGTTGATTTGATAAATAACTAAATTACTCACAATTGCTTTAAATGCAATTTCAGAGCAGAGGGGTTTGGAGTTTTGTCTATGTTTAAGCGGACTTTTATCTTGATGTGGTTGACTCGTTTAAAAAAAAAGTGTATTAGAAAGTATTAGAGAAGCACAACAAGTGGATGAGAAGCCAATGTATGCTCATGGTGTGGCTCGTCTCCACAGAGTAGTGTTCAGTGCGTGTGTGTGTGTGTGTCCAGTACCTGTGTAGTTGGGGGGGCAGACGCAGGTGTAGTTGTTGATGCCATCCACACAGGTGGAGTTGTTCTCACAGTCATTGTCCTCACAGTCATCTGGGTTCACCTCACACTGTAGACCCTCGTAGCCAGGTGGACACGCACAGCTGCCGAGGGGAGGGGAGAGGAGAGAGAGACGATAGGGGGCACAGTTAGATAGTTAGCTCGAGAATAGGGAAGAGAGTGCCATTTCAGACACAGCCAGAGTCACAGAACCATACCGGGTACACCCTCTCTACCCTCCACACTGAGTCAGGGAAGCGTACTGGGTTTCTTTCCACTTGTCAAATCCACTCTCCAGATGCCCTCTGCTCTTTTTCTCTGGCCCCTCTATTAGTGACTAATGCCCTTTGAAAGCCTAAGACCTGGTATAAAACCTGCACTTTAATGGGAATAACAAGAAAGGTAGAACTCCAGTGGCATTTGAAAATGTAATCAGGTCTGTCTGTGGATTCAATAATTTCAATTAGACGTGGGTTCCTGTTTGATCCTACGTGGAAGGGCATTCATCAAGCTATACCTAAATGTCATGTCTGGAATTGGTAGACCGATTGAGACCGTACCCTTTGACTCAGGCACCACTGGCTCTGAATCTCGCTTGCATATTCTCTCTCTCTCTCTCTCTCTCTCTCTCTCTCTCTCTCTCTCTCTCTCTCTCTCTCTCTCTCTCTCTCTCTCTCTCTCTCTCTCTCTCTCTCTCTCTCTCTCTCTCTCTCTCTCTCTCTCTCTCTCTCTCTCTCTCTCTCTCTCTCTCTCTCTCTCTCTCTCTCTCTCTCTCTCTGGGGACAAGGCTGGCATCATGGGTGTGCCGCGTCAGGCGAGTGGGCAGAGGAGGGTGAGATAAGCGTTACTGAGCTGTGGCGGGCGTTACCGGTGAGACGGGTAGCTTCATCAAGCGCCTGTCTTCCTCTGAAGGCCAGCGGCTGCTGGTTGAAAAGAAAGAAGTAGAAGAAAACGAAGAGGAGAGGAGCGCCTTTGATTTCTTTAAGCAGTTCTCCAGAGGGACTGGCTGGATCACTGAGGGGTGTCATTAATGAGGCAGAGAGCTGGGGTAAACCTGGGGTCGGGCGGTTGGTTGGCGTTTAAAGAGGCCAAACAGTGGAAGACGAAAGAGAGAAGAGAGTGACAGTCATCTGCCTCCAGCTCTACAGAGCCATGGGATCTCACGGTGTCACTCACACACTGAAACACCACTGCTGACTGCCCGCTACTCCTCTGGCTGTACCCACTAGATAGGAAATAGGGTCCCTTTTGGAGCGTAGAGAGGGAAGTGTGGGCCCAGTATGGTTCCATGACTGCATGTCGGTAGGGTAGTGATGGTAGAGAGGTCATCGGTGTGTACCTGAACTGTTCCACTTGGCTTGGCATCAGGTGGCAGGTCCCTCCGCTGGCACAGGGGAAACTGATGCAGGCGTTGATGGCTATCTCACATTTCTGACCCTGGGAGGGAGGGAGGGAGGGAGGGAGGGAGGGAGAGAGGTGTTAGACTGTCTATCACTGTGTGTGTGTGTGTGTGTGTGTGTGTGTGTGTGTGTGTAGTGGTAGTGTTACAGTATAGTGCAATGTGCCATTCAAGACCCACAGTCACATACAGCAGCAGCGTAGGAAGAGACAGTCTGCGTCCCAAATGGCACCCCATTCCCTACATAGGGCACTACTTTAAACCAGAGCCCTACGAACCCTGATTAAAAGTAGCACACTATAGAGGGAATTGGTGCTATATCATGAAGCCGTATCCTTTCCACACGCGACCGCCATGCATGTCCCTCAGAGACACTGGCTCCCTGTTTGAATTTGAAACCACCGCCACCGTGACGCCCACTTCCTCTGATCAAAGACGCCATACGGACGGACGCTTGTTTTTTTTTTTTTTTTTTTTTTTGGGGGTGTTCATTCTCTTTTCCTCTTCTTCTCTCTCTCTCGCTCAGCTTCTCATTCTCCTCACACATTTTAATTCATTTAAGCCCAGTGGAGGCCGACAGAAAACAACATGCACGCACGCACCCACACAAACAAACACACACACACAACACACACACACACACACACACACACACACACACACACACACACACACACACACACACACACACACACACACACACACACACACGTAAACATTAAGATTTTAATTAAAAAGCAAGGCCAGGGGCTTTGTCCCTGTAGAGGGCTCGAGGTTAAGTTTGTATCTGTGTCTGTGGAGCAGGACACTGACAGGAATCCCATAACCAAACAAAAGGCTAATGATTAGACAAACCAACAGCACACAACACAGTGGGGACATTAAAACACACACACACACACCCGCCAGGTACACAGACACGCAAACAGGCACGCACCCATCTGCTGGATATTTGAACGCTATTTTACCCTTGGGTGGATTTGTGTGAGTTTTTCCAGATGACAGCCTTTTACCAGTTATTGTAACCCTTTTCAATCTCCCCTCAATACTTACACCCAAACCAACTGTTGCATTTCTCCAGGTCGTGGTTGTGTGTGTGTTTGTGTGTGTGGGGGGGGGGGCTGTGTACTCACTTTGTAGCCAATGGGACAGGTGCAGTGGTAGGAGCCACTAACGTCGCTGGCACATGTGCCATTGTTCAGACAGGGGCCGGCAAGGCAGGGAGCACACTTTGCCATCAGATTTAGATCCACTGGACCTAAGAGAGAGAGGGGGGTGGAGGGAAAGGGAGAGAAAAATAGAGAGGGTGAGATATGGGGAGAGAGAGAGAGAGAGAGAGGGAGGGAGGGATGGACGTAGAGAGAGGCAGACACCAACAGAGATAGAGAGGGAGATAGAGAGAGATGAAGAGAAAGGCAAAAAAAGAGAGGGGGACAGGGGGAGAGAGGGAGAGGGCAATTGAGAGAAAGAGAGAGGACAAGAGCGACAGAGAGCGAGTGAGATATTAAAGAAGAAAGATTGAGAGAGTGAGTCACACGGTGCGATTCCACTCACTCTTTCTCTCCGCACCATTTTAAGACCTTCCTTATCCACATTTAATAAACCTTAATCTGCCTTAATCTCAGATAAATCCCAGATCAGCATTAATTGGCATGCGTGGTTACAGAGGGCAGAAATACGTGGCAGCTGGGTTCACTCCCCTTTAGAGGAGACGGAGAGAGGGAGAGAAGGGGGGAGGAAAGGTGGCGGTAAGAGGAGAGAGGGAGAGAAGGGGGGAGGAAAGGTGGCGGTAAGAGGAGAGAGGGAGAGAAGGGGGAGGAAAGGTGGCGGTAAGAGGAGAGAGGGAGAGAAGGGGGAGGAAAGGTGGCGGTAAGAGGAGAGAGGGAGAGAAGGGGGAGGAAAGGTGGCGGTAAGAGGAGAGAGGGAGAGAAGGGGGAGGAAAGGTGGCGGTAAGAGGAGAGAGGGAGAGAAGGGGGAGGAAAGGTGGCGGTAAGAGGAGAGAGGGAGAGAAGGGGGAGGAAAGGTGGCGGTAAGAGGAGAGAGGGAGAGAAGGGGGAGGAAAGGTGGCGGTAAGAGGAGAGAGGGAGAGAAGGGGGAGGAAAGGTGGCGGTAAGAGGAGAGAGGGAGAGAAGAGGGGAGGAAAGGTGGCGGTAAGAGGAGAGAGGGAGAGAAGGGGGAGGAAAGGTGGCGGTAAGAGGAGAGAGGGAGAGAAGGGGGAGGAAAGGTGGCGGTAAGAGGAGAGAGGGAGAGAAGAGGGGAGGAAAGGTGGCGGTAAGAGGAGAGAGGAGAAGGGGGGAGGAAAGGTGGCGGTAAGAGGAGAGAGGGAGAGAGAGGGGGGGGAGGAAAGGTGGCGGTAAGAGGAGAGAGGGAGAGAAGAGGGGAGGAAAGGTGGCGGTAAGAGGAGAGAGGGAGAGAAGGGGGAGGAAAGGTGGCGGTAAGAGGAGAGAGGGAGAGAAGGGGGGGGGAGGAAAGGTGGCGGTAAGAGGAGAGAGGGAGAGAAGAGGGGAGGAAAGGTGGCGGTAAGAGGAGAGAGGGAGAGAAGGGGGAGGAAAGGTGGCGGTAAGAGGAGAGAGGGAGAGAAGGGGGAGGAAAGGTGGCGGTAAGAGAGAGAGAGGGAGAGAAGGGGGAGGAAAGGTGGCGGTAAGAGGAGAGAGGGAGAGAAGGGGGAGGAAAGGTGGCGGTAAGAGGAGAGAGGGAGAGAAGGGGGAGGAAAGGTGGCGGTAAGAGGAGAGAGGGAGAGAAGGGGGAGGAAAGGTGGCGGTAAGAGGAGAGAGGGAGAGAAGAGGGGAGGAAAGGTGGCGGTAAGAGGAGAGAGGGAGAGAAGGGGGAGGAAAGGTGGCGGTAAGAGGAGAGAGGGAGAGAAGAGGGGAGGAAAGGTGGCGGTAAGAGGAGAGAGGGAGAGAAGGGGGAGGAAAGGTGGCGGTAAGAGGAGAGAGGGAGAGAAGGGGGAGGAAAGGTGGCGGTAAGAGGAGAGAGGGAGAGAAGGGGGAGGAAAGGTGGCGGTAAGAGGAGAGAGGGAGAGAAGGGGGAGGAAAGGTGGCGGTAAGAGGAGAGAGGGAGAGAAGAGGGGAGGAAAGGTGGCGGTAAGAGGAGAGAGGGAGAGAAGGGGCAAGGGAGGGAGGACGAGAAGGGAGGAAGAAAGGAGAGGGTGAGAGGGGAACGGGTGAGTGGGGGAGAAGGAGGAGGAGAGGCAGGGGAGGAGGGGGAAGGAGGAGAAGGACGAGGAGATGCAGGGGGAGAGGAGAGAGGGAGGGGTACAGGAAGAGGAGAAGTAGGAGAGCGAAGTGAGGAGGAGAAACGCAAGCAGCAGATGGAGGAGGTGAGAGGATGGAGCTGTGACAGCCAGTGTTGATAATGCGTCTCACCTTTGCACTGGAAGCGGTTGAGGGGCGTGGTGAGCAGCAGGCGGTCGGCCATGTCAGGTGGTCCAGTACAGCGGGCGATGCCAGGCTCCTTGAAGCCAGCCTTCACCCACTGGGACAGCCAGCGCAGGTCACAATTACAATACAGGGGGTTGGCACCCAAAGCCCTGGGAAACAGCGAGATATAGGAGTTATGCATCTAGTGTTCACATATGGAAGTGCAAGAGTATATGGTGCAGGCAGGCATGTGTACATACAGACAGTCTGTAAACACGCACTGGTCTGGCGTGCACATAACCAGTAGCACAAAGCCAATTCATACATTTAAAAAAAAACGTTTGCCTTGAACTTTCATTGCCTTTAATAAAACAGAGGATCTTCGTTCATGTCTAGTATCCCATATTTTTTTGGTTAAACTTCTTCCGTCTCTCAAGTCTCTTTCAGTGCAAAACACCCAAACTACAGTATTACTACTTAAAACAAGAGGCAGGAACCAGAGAGAAAGTAACAAGAGGAGCCACGTGATGTATGCCTCTTCGTGGTTATAAAATGGCTTCCTGTGGGGCCCACGCTGTTCTCTTGGCGCTCCCAACACAACACTGCTCTTCACTGGACCTCTATTCTGTCACGTCACGTAACATGGACGCTGTATAAAAGCATGGCTGTGACTCTACGCTCTGTTGCTCAGATTGTCCGTGTGTGTGTGTGTGTGTGTGTGTGTCGTGTGTGTGACTATATTACTATTGTGGAAGACCACACACTACTATCACACTCACAGATGAGACAGAGATGTCAAATGGTTGAAGGCTCCCTCTGGTATAGTTGAAAGGTCATTTCCGTGGAGAGTCCTGAAAGAGATTGAAAACAAGAAGAGCGTCAGCGATGGGGGTGATGGCTGATGGACATCAAGCCCTCTCATTGTTTCTCCACACCCGGAGGGTCCCCAGGCTCCAGACCTTTAGCATGTTGCTAACCCTTTCAAGGCCCTGCCGTGTGAATGCAGTGGGCAGTGGTGGTGTGTCTGCCTCTGTCTGGATTCACATTCCATTAGACGTCTCACACACACACACACACACAGTAGACACATGCACCACACACACGGACACATAATACACACGCACGCACCACACTTACACCGCCCCTCTCCACACCCACACTGCGTGGCGTGTCAGCTCTGTGAAGTGATTTCCCTGTCCCGCAAGCCCCAGGGCCCCGCCCCCACCCACAGGCCTGCCACAGTCAGAGGGGATCCAGAGGGCCTGACAGCAATAGAACCCACCAACCCACCGACCCACAGGACAGACAGTCCTACGCCTTTCAGCATCTGCCAGACGCACCCCGGGGAGATTCTGGGTAATGAACAAGTGACAATGATGGCTGCCTGGCAACTGGTGACTAGGTAGGCCGGAGTAAAGAGAGAGAGAGAGAGAGAGAGAGAGGGGGAGAGAGAGAGTGAGCGGGAGAGAGAGAGAGCAGGAGAGAGAGAGCAGGGGAGAGAGAGAGTGAGCGGGAGAGAGAGAGAGCAGGAGAGAGAGAGAGCAGGAGAGGGAGAGAGTGAGCGGGAGAGAGAGAGAGAGTGAGCGGGAGAGAGAGAGCAGGAGAGGGAGAGAGAGAGCGGGAGAGAGCGGGAGAGGGAGAGAGAGAGCGGGAGAGACAGACAGAGAGAGAGAGCGGAAGAGAGAGAGAGGGAGAGAGAGAGTGAGCGGGAGAGAGAGAGAGACAGACAGAGAGAGAGCGGAAGAGAGAGAGAGAGACAGAGAGAGAGAGCGGGAGAGCGGGAGAGAGATTACTCCTGGAGGCAAATCCTTTCTAATACAGCCAGAGATTGGGACTGGTGCTGGACTACACTGTATAGACTGACTGCTGGGAAGAATCCAGATCAGGTTAGCAGGGAACTGGAGCTATTATACAGGAAATATATTAGGATTGGTCTCTTCTCCATCTCTCTCTCTCTCTCTCTCTCTGCCCCCTTTCTTTCTCTCTGTCTCTTTTTTCTCTCTCTCTCTCCCATCCTCTCTCTTTCGCTCCATCCCTATATCTATGAACTGGGGGGCCTGATGGCCCTGTGGGGCTCTCCTAGCCCAGGCCCTGACGTATACATGTAGACTGTTGTGTTCCAACAGTCACCTCCTGGCCCAAGTTAATAAGCAGTGTTTTCAGCTCCATCTTAACAGCCCAGAGGAAGCAATAGAGAAGAAGAAAGAGCGTTTAGCTTCTGTTTTCTATGTTTTATTTATTTGGAGTTGTTTTGGAGCCGGGGGAGGAGGGGAAGATGGATGACAGGGAGGCAGGGAGGCAGGGAGCCAGGGGGCCCATTTATCACACTGCACACTGGGCGGAGGGGAGGAGGAATGGGGGAAGAAGAGAAGCAGAGGTGAAGAAGAGGGAGACGAAAGGGAGAGGAGAGGATAGGAGAGAGGGAAGAGGGGGAGACGAGAGGAAAGGGAAAGGAGAGAGGGAGAGGAGAATGAGAGGCAGAGGAAAGGGGGAAGAGAGGCAGAGAAAAGGGGGGAAGAGAGGCAGAGGAAAGGGGGAAGAGAGGCAGAGGACAGGGGGAAGAGAGGCAGAGGAACGGGGGAAGAGAGGCAGAGGAAAGGGGGAAGACAGTAGAGAGGAGAAAGGAAGGAGTAACACTTACAGGAGACGCAGAGATTTAAGGCCATCAAATGCGTGTACTTGGATACAGCGAATCTGGTTGTAACTCAGGATCCTGTCATTCAAAAGAGAGGAGACAGTTATAATTCAAACGGATGGGAACATAACACAGTGTGTGTGTGTGTGTGTGTGTGTGTGTGTGTGTGAGTGTGTTTTATACGACTATAAAAGTGACTAAGGCCACTGTGTCCAGCCCGGTGTGGCCAGACAGCCGGTCGGCCGTGGCGCATCGTCATGGTAACTCACAGAGTGGCGAGCTGAGTCATGTTGCTGAAGGTCATGGAGGCCACAGTGCTGATGCTGTTGTTGCTTAAGTCTCTATGTGATACCAAACACACAACAGGACGCAAGGTCACTTCAGGGAAGAACCAGAGCTGACAAACACCTTTAAAGTCCACAGAGACAACACAGAACTGTCTCGCCCTGACACAAACCCAAATGGTCAGTTTCAATGTTTCAGTAAATAATACACAATATCCTCTGCTGCAAAATATCTCAATACAATTGAGATTGTTTTGGCATTGTTAACATTATGCAGGACCTATGACCAGCGAGGAATATACAATGATTTAACTTGTGATTTGACTTGGAATAGACACGATACATACACAAGAGACAGTTGCTTAAGTGTGGACAGTTCTTTGGGGATGGACATCAGAAGGTTCCCTTCCATGTATCTGAAATGAGGAGGGAGGTGAAGGCATTAGATCCTGGGGTTATATCAAACATGCAGACATACACTCCACCACTTCAAAATCACCCAATCACTATAAATCCCTTGGTTATGTCCTGAATCATGGAAGAGCATATTTATGGAACAGCTCATCCACAAAGGAATGATGTAGCATCAGTTACACAGCGAATCAATAGATAATCAGGACTATGCCAGGGCTGGAGGAAGGAGGCCTTTCCTGTAATGGGTAGGGAGAGTGTGTGGAGGTGAGAGTGCCTGTAGGGGTGTGTATGGATGAGAGTGTGTGTAGGGGTGTGTGTTGGTGAGAGTGTGTGTATGGGTAAGAGTGTGTGTAGGGGTGTGTATTGGTGAGAGTGTGTGTAGGGATGTGTATTGCTCAAAGTGTGTTTAGGGGTGTGTATTGGTGAGACTGTGTGTAGGGGTGTGTATTGGTGAGAGTGTGTGTTGGGGGGTGTATTGGTGAGGGTGTGTGTAGGGGGTGTATTGGTGAGAGTGTGTGTATGGGTAAGCTGTGTTCTTCAATGAGAGAGAGAGAGAGAGAGAGAGAGAGAGAGAGAGAGAGGGAGAGAGAGAGAGGAAGAGAGAGAGAGAGAGAGAGAGTGTGAGAGAGAGGAGTGAGAGAGAGAGAGGGTAGAGAGAGTCGAGAGAGGATAGGTAGAGAGAGAGAGAGAGAGAGCGAGAGAGAGAGGGTAGGTAGAGAGAGAGAGCGAGAGAGAGAGGGTAGGTAGAGAGAGAGAGGGAGAGAGAGCAAGAGAGAGTGAGAGAGAGGGTAGGTAGAGAGAGAGAGAGATAGGGTAGAGAGAGAGAGAGAGGATAGGTAGAGAGAGAGAGAGAGGGGGTAGGTAGAGAGAGAGAGAGAGGGGGTAGGTAGAGAGAGAGAGAGAGAGAGGTAGAGAGAGAGAGAGAGAGAGAGAGGATAGGTAGAGAGAGAGAGAGAGAGAGGGGTAGGTAGAGAGAGAGAGAGAGAGAGGGGGTAGGTAGAGAGAGAGAGAGAGGGTAGGTAGAGAGAGAGAGAGAGAGCGAGAGAGAGAGAGAGGGTAGGTAGGAGAGAGAGAGAGAGAGAGAGAGAGAGAGAGAGAGAGAGAGAGAGGGTAGAGAGAGAGAGAGGAGAGAGAGAGAGAGAGAGAGAGAGGGGTAGGTAGAGAGAGAGAGAGAGGGTAGGTAGAGAGCGAGAGAGAGAGGGTAGGTAGAGAGAGAGAGAGAGCGAGAGAGAGAGAGAGGGTAGGTAGAGAGAGAGAGAGAGAGGGGGTAGGTAGAGAGAGAGAGAGAGAGAGAGAGAGAGAGAGAGGGTAGGTAGAGAGAGCGAGAGAGAGAGAGAGAGAGAGGTAGGTAGAGAGAGAGAGAGAGAGAGAGAGAGAGAGAGAGAGGTAGGTAGAGAGAGAGAGAGAGAGAGAGAGAGGGTAGGTAGAGAGCGAGAGAGAGAGAGAGAGAGAGAGGGTAGGTAGAGAGAGAGAGGGTAGGTAGAGAGAGCGAGAGAGAGTGAGAGAGAGAGAGGGTATGTATAGAGAGAGAGTGGAGAGAGGGTCTAATAGTCTGTCGGAGGAGGAACAGCAGATGTGTTAGCTGTCAGGGGCTCTCATAGACCCTGTTACTGCTTCGCAACATCGTTTGTCTTTTCTCCTCCCTCTCTCCTTTCCCCGGCCATCGCTCTGTCTATCATCTCCCTCTCTTTACTCCTCCACCATCTCTCACTTTCTCTCGCTCTCCTTTTCTCCCTCGCTCATCTTTCTCCACTATCTCTCTCTCTTTATTCCTCCACCACCTCTCTCTTTCCCTCTCGCTCTTTCACTCTCTCTCTCCACCCTACTCTCCATCCCTCCACTTCGTCCTCTAAGGTGTGATGGTAAAGTGGCCAGGCAGTGTGGTGTTAATGCAGCAGTCTGTCAGTGGCTGTGTGTGCCCTTTTCCATCTCCCAGAACACTGAGCCGTTTGGTGATGACGAATTCCCCCTGTATCCCCCGACGGCACGCCTCCCTGACCTTCAACTATGGAGCTACCCGGCCTCACCCGGCCTCACCCGGCCTCCTGGCAGACACAGCATCCCTCTCAACCGACGGGTTAAACATCTGTTCCATCTATTTCTGACATGAAACTATTGAATTGTCCTTCTGAAACATGTTTGATTTCAGCCCCGAGGATGACCTATACTCTGGATAATAGTGAGGAAGGCCAGACCCAGGCTAGCCAGTCTGAGGTGGTGTGTGTGTGTGTGTTAAAGAGAGAGAAAGGTATATATGGTGTGTGTGTGTGTGTGTGTGTGTGTGTGTGTGTGTGTGTGTGTGTGTGTGTGTGTGTGTGTGTGTGTGTGTGTGTGTGTGTGCGTGGGACTCACAGCTCAGTGGTGTCCTTGGGGATGCCTTTGGGCAGAGTGCGCAGCCCCCGGTTACTGCAGCGCACCACTGTGTCTGAGCATGTGCACAACTCTGGGCAGCGAGACACCGGAAAACACACATTCTCCTCAGTGCCTGCAGAGAGGGAGAGGGAGAGAGGGAGAGGGAGAGGGAGAGGGAGGGAGAGAGAGAAAGGGAGAAAGAAAGAGGGAGAAAGAAAGAGGGAGAAAGAGGGTGGGGGGGTGGAGGGAGAGAGAGGGAAGGAGAGAGTGAGAGGGGAGGGAGACAGAGAGAGTAAATAAGACTAAGTCAGATGGGTGACTCCACTTACTCTTACTCTCAGCACTATTTTAAGAGCCGTCCCATTCACATTAGAGGAGTAGCTCGAGAGGGGAGGGTGGAAATGGTTTGTGATAGACATCTCACAACCCGGCAACACTGCCAGAATTTACTCGGCCCCTTTGAAAGTAGAACTCTATAAATGAAGCCCAAAGTGGAGGGGGAATCTGATAATTGCGCCACCACTTCCCAAATCTCTCCCCCAGCTGCCTTGCCTGGCGGGTCGAAATTCAACCATTATTACAGTAAACATTTAATCATAATAAGAGATGCAGAAAAACAGGAGTTAAAGATCAGCCACATAATATTGTTCTTGGCCTGAGTCTCCCTCCCTGCTTCCCTCCCTCCCTCCCTGCTTCCCTCCCTCCCTCCCTGCTTCCCTCCCTCCCCTCCTCTTTAATCTAAGGCCTGAGAGATGATATCTGCAAAGGCTTGAATTGCACCCCAGATGAAAAAGAAACAGGGAATTAAGACACTAATGGAAGGTAATGAAGTCTGAGGTCTGCTCCAACAATAACACACACAGCACTGCCTGGGTCTGGGACTGGGGCTTGGCTGCTGCTGCCTGCCTAGAGAGGCCTCGGGTCTGGATGGGACGGAGGGAGAGAGGGATGGAGCTAGTCTAGTCGTAATCGCTGACTCACTTTTACATGTTGTTGATTGGGGGGACGTCAAATCTCCACAAAATGTGTTCCCCGCAAATCAAAACAAACCCACCCCCCCAAAAAAAATATTCTACCTTCATTGAGATACACCGTAAGTGTAATTGAAGTTACTGTCGTGTAAAAATAGAAGGAGTGAGTCAGTGTGTGTCATTGTAGCTGCAGCTATGTGGACCTTGAGGTGAAGGGATACAGAGTGCACTAAACCCTCCGCCCGCTCCCTCTTGTTAAGCATGTAGCTTTCAGGGCTAAATGAAACCTTACAATGGTCCATCTGTGGCCTGCTATAGCTATCTGAACAAATAAAGCTAGAGAAACCCCATGCAAGGAACTTTATTGCCACAACTCGACTGTCTGGGTTAGGGACTTACAGTATATAGACTGTACATCACCATTACAACTTACAATTGGATTGACTATACGAGAACATTTTTGGAGCAAATCCCTACAGTCCTTAAGAGTTGAAGTGCTATTTTCCCAAGACCCCGGAGCATTTGACAAGAGGCAGAGGCAGAGAGAGAGAGAGAGAGAGAGAGAGAGAGAGAGAGAGAGAGAGAGAGAGAGAGAGAGAGAGAGAGAGAGAGAGAGAGAGAGAGAGAGAGAGAGAGAGAGAGAGAGAGAGAGAGAGAGAGAGAGAGAGAGAGAGAGAGAGAGAGAGAGAGAGAGAGAGAGAGAGAGAGAGAGAGAGAGAGAGAGAGAGAGAGAGAGAGATAGCGGGTCCCGGGCTCAGCCAGACAGAAGCCACACCGCAGTTCCTTTCTGGAGTTAAACTTTACAGCCACAGTTCAGTTTCGCAGACCTCTCTCACTCTCTCGCTCCGCAGGGGAAATGACCGCGTCCTCATAAAACCCACACTGACGTGAGATAATGCGGTCGCCTACGACTACTGTTCCATTTTGCCTCATAGTTTCTACTCCCTATCTCAGACACATACTGGAGTTAATAACTATGTGGGTGGACAGTGTGTGTGTGTGTGTGTGTGTGTGTGTGTGTGTGTGTGTGTGTGTGTGTGTGTGTGTGCGTGTGTGCGTGTGCGTGTGTGTGTGCGTGCGTGTGTCCCGCATGTCGCCGTAGACTACAGAAGTTCAGAGACATGGAGGTGAGGGGGTTGAGTAGACTCTGAACTCAGGGTCTTGGGCCTATAGCTAGTAACAGGTGGAAGCAGCAGATTTCGCGGTGCGTTTTACGCAGCCAGTGGGATTTCATGGGAAGTAGGTATGAACGGCTTGTAGATGGATGTAGACGGGTAGGCGTGACAATAGCTGAGACAGAACTGGAGCAACTCCTGCTAGAAGTCAGGGCCAGGGGCCCCTGGAGACAAAGCCTGGTGTCATAAGACCCTTTACAAAGTGCCTGGGGCCAGAAAACAGAGGTGTTGTTCAATACTAGTGATGGAAGGTTAAATGGATGGGGTGTGGAAGAAACAGGGCCAGGCTTGTGAGAGACATAGAAGGTGTGTGCGCGCGTGCATGTGGGGTGTATGTGGCGTGCATGCAGGCACGCATTTATGTGTGCACCATACCGTCGCAGGTAAAGTCAGGGTTAGCCACGTCCTGGATGGGGATCTCCTTGAGGAAGGCAGGTTTCTGGCAGCGAGGGTTCCCACTCACAACCCTGGTCTTCTTTAGCCACAGACCCAGCCAGGCCAGGTGGCAGTCACACACATAGGGGTTGGACAGCAGGTTACTGAGGGGAGAGAGAGAGAGAGCGAGAGAGAGAGAGAGAGAAAAAGAGAGAGAGAGAGAGCGAGAGAGAGAGAGAGAGAAAAAGAGAGAGAGAGAGAGAAAAAGAGAGAGGGGGGGAGAGAGAGAGAGAGAGAGAGAGAGCGATAGATAGATAGAAAATGTGTCAGTACATGACAGTCAGACTCACTTGGGTTTCAGGTTTGTAACCTTTGACAACCAACGTACAAGACCAGTGTAGACCAGACTAGGTGAGCTGATCACTGAAGAGGACATTACACACCGAGTCATCTAGTGACCTGTATTTGACCTGGGAAATGGTGGGAAGAAATGATACCTAGCATTGAGCTGCCATTAGTGGTGTTTAACTTTTCACCCTCGAGTGAGTTCCACTTAAGCACCCGTAGACACAGTGACAGATAGTAAGAGCAGAGTCGAATGTGCCTCCAGGGATGACTCACTCAAGTCCAGATGGGAAGCGGTTCAGTGTGTGTCCCTGTGTGTGTGTAGGACTGTAATGTGGGGCCGGTAGTGACTGGAAGGCTAACCCAGCCCACAGTTTACAGGGATAAGCTGGGAAGGCCTTTCTTTTTTGAGAACAGAAGAGCTGAGGCGACTCCTGTGCTATCAAAGCCCACAGTGTGGATTCATTATAGGATGTTGACCTTACAATGCACCGTCATCCACCCGGCCTCACCGCAGAGATTTGGGTCGATCCACGAAATGGATACCTATTGATTCCCTTTGATATGTTAAGTGGAAATCCACCAATATTGAATTGAAAAGCCCGTTACATGTATATTGAATGAATTGCACTAATACAGACCACATGGAGATTTCAATGAATGCGAAGTGCCAAAATTCAGCGTTTTGACATGTCCCTCCGTCAAGCCCTGTGTCCCTTCTGGGAAGATTTCAACCCACTTGTTCCCAACATTTATCCAAGTTTCATCATCATTTTAAAAAGGCCAAATTATTTTGCTGCTTAAACAGAGTCCTTTCTGAATATCATTATTTATATTAACGCGATTAGTGATGAATTGACGTCTGTTCAAGGCCAACCCTGTTTTTCAAACAATTTACCCCTTAAAAACGTCTTATCATTCCACCCAGTGAAATGATTGACAGCAGGTGACATCGTTTGGGTCCTCCGAACAGCATGGTGGAAAAGGAAGAAAGTTTTCTGTCTCTTGTGGTCTATTTATACTTGTTTTATCATCTTTGACTGAGGTGGTCGAGCTCAACACCAACCCTGTTCACTCAATTAATGTCAGGAGAAAATGTTATTTGATTTAACTTTCATTATGTGTGGGACATTATGTAAAATTCCCAATTTCATGAACACCATGCGGTCCCATGCTCCTTCACTACATATGGAGTAATGGCCGATCTTCACTAGTTTGATATGTGAGTGTATTTGTACAATCTCAAACATGCTTTTAAACAATAGTTCGACAGTGACATAAGTGACATAAGTGTCAGTAACACGGTTGACAGACAGTGTGGTACGAGTGCAGATAAAATGCTTTTAGTTCATAGGACTGTAATGCCTGAGATGGGAAAATATGGTTTTCTGTAGGCGAAACAAATCTACCATGCAATCGAATGTTGATATTTGAAAGTATTTATTTTTTAGTTTGAAGTTTGCATGTCTAAAAGGCACCCCTTTCGTGGAATGACCCATTTAACGCCATACGTTCTGTCTTTCCCCCCCGCCATAGAGTTGGATTTGAATCATTACTTGTGTATCCCCCCGGTAAACAAAGTATTGTCATATGTATTTACTATGAGAAGAGAAGATAATGAGAAAATACATTTTCCATTGCTTTGTATCTCCAGGCAGGCAGATGCTTTTATAAAGCACAATAACACAAGTAACAGAAAAGTACAGAACAGTTTAAGCCAATATTATTAATGAGACACAAAATGGCAAGTCAAAACATAAATAAAAAAGAAGAAGCTATTTGTGTTGCGATAATCATGGCAGCCCCCGCTCTTCCCCCCACCCCCACAGAGTAACCTCTGTCCTGACTGTTGTCTTTACCCAACTGGTCCCACCCACCGGAAACACTTGCTGCCTCCCGGCTCTAATTTAGACCTGAGAGAGGAGAAAAGAAGAGAGATCAGGAGGCCGCTCTGGCTCAGCCTGATTGACTGTTTCTCTGCTGCACTTGTACACTGGGATAACAGCTGGGCAAACACAGTGCTGTGCTGCTGCCTGGCCTGGCCTGCTCTACGCAGTGCTGGTTCACAACCCAGACGGTATTTTTAGGCGGGCCGCACTGAAACGGATCCGGCTGTGTCAGCCGCAGGGTAATTAGAGAGCTGGCAGACCACAGCAGCGCTTTCACTCTCCTCTCCCTCCCTCTCCGTGAGAGTCAGGAGGGAGGTGGAGGGAGAGATAGGGGGAAAGAGAAGGAAGGAGAGAGAGATAGGGGGAAAGAGAGGGAGGGAGAGAGAGAGAGAGAGGGGGAAAGAGAGGGAGGGAGAGAGAGAGAGAGAGGGGGAAAGAGAGGGAGGGAGAGAGAGATAGGGGGAAAGAGAGGGAGAGAGAGAGAGAGAGGGGGAAAGAGAGGGAGGGAGAGAGAGAGGGGGAAAGAGAGGGAGGGAGAGAGAGAGGGGGAAAGAGAGGGAGGGAGAGAGAGAGGGGGAAAGAGAGGGAGAGAGAGAGCGAGAGCGGGAGGGAGGGACAGCGAGAGAAAGGGAGGAAGAGGGAGAGAGCGGGAGGGACAGCGAGAGAAAGGGAGGAAGAGGGAGAGAGCGGGAGGGACAGCAAGAGATAGGGAGGAAGAGGAAGAGGGAGAGAGCGAGAGCAGGAGGAAGGAGAGGGAGAAACCTCTGGCATTCTAAACATGAACATGACTCCGTGTACGGGTTGCATGTGAGGTGCTGGTGGTGCACGTCCGGAAATGTCAGCCTCTAATCTTTTATTCATCTGATAAATGTTCAGTTATTAATACATCCTCTCCTGGGTGGCGATGGGTACGAGGCATAACACTGACTCCCACAATGTCTTTTCAATAGCAGCATTAGGTCTCTTCACATGTCAATACCGATCACATCTGACAGTCTCATCTCAGACATGACATAACTTCCTCGCTATCGACAAAAGTATTGCACCGTTTCAAATCATGTTCCACTGCAATGTGAGTCGATATTTGTAGAGCAGCCAAGAAGGACAATTCTCATGCTGTTGCTAGTTTTGGAAAGATACAACTATATTTTTTTGACGCTTCAGAGGGCGCGGGGCGCATATAGCAGACTATGTGTAGCTTGATAGCAAGGGTCGAGAGACTGAGACAAAACGAAAATGTAATTACCCAGACCATCTGCAAGCACTATTCTAAACCCATAGAGAGCTGTAATTGCAGATAAAACACTGGATGTTGTCTGTCTTTCCAGACTGGGATGTGTCAGTACTAGAGAGGACGGCGTGATCCCTCAGATGGTCAGGTGGTAGGAAGAGCGGCGGGAGAGGAGGAGGACGGCAGGTAGCCTCACGGTTAAGAGCACTTGGCCAGAAACGGGAAGGGTCGCTGGTTCGAATCCAGAGCCGACTAGGCAAAATATCTGCCGGCGTGCCCTTGAGCAAGGCACTTAACCCTAGTTGCTCTGGATAAAAGTGTCTGCTAACTGAATACAATGTAAAAACCAATGTAAAATGAGGTGATAAGGTGGAAGACAGGTGGGGAGAGAAGGAGGGAGGGAGATGGAGAGAGAGAAGGAGGGAGGGAGATGGAGAGAGAGAAGGAGGGAGGGAGATGGAGAGAGAGAAGGAGGGAGGGAGATGGAGAGAGAGAAGGAGGGAGGGAGATGGAGAGAGAGAAGGAGGGAGGGAGATGAGGCTAACATGGAGAGGGTGGTGATCACACAGACAATCAGGTGGTGGATGGAGAGAGAGATGGAGAGAGAGATGGAGAGAGGGATGGAGAGAGGGATGGAGAGAGAGATGGAGAGAGATGGAGAGAGAGATGGAGAGAGGGATGGAGAGATGGAGAGAGAGATGGAGAGAGAGATGGAGAGAGGGAAGGAGAGATGGAGAGAGAGATGGAGATGGAGAGAGAGATGGAGAGAGAGATGGAGAGAGAGATGGAGAGAGAGATGGAGAGAGAGATGGAGAGATGGAGAGAGAGATGGAGAGAGAGATGGAGAGAGAGATGGAGAGAGAGATGGAGAGAGAGATGGAGAGATGGAGGGAGAGAGGGATGAGAGAGATGGAGAGAGAGATGGAGAGATGGAGGGAGAGAGGGATGAGAGAGATGGAGAGAGAGATGGAGAGAGAGATGGAGAGAGAGATGGAGAGAGAGATGGAGAGAGAGATGGAGAGAGAGATGGAGAGAGAGATGGAGAGAGAGGAGAGAGAGGAGATGGAGAGAGAGATGGAGAGAGAGATGGAGATGAGAGGAGAGATGGAGAGAGGGATGGAGGAGAGAGATGGAGAGAGAGATGGAGAGAGATGGAGAGAGAGATGGAGAGAGAGATGGAGAGAGAGATGGAGAGAGGGATGGAGAGAGGGATGGAGAGAGAGGATGGAGAGAGAGATGGAGAGAGAGATGGAGAGAGAGATGGAGAGAGAGATGGAGAGAGAGATGGAGAGAGGATGATGGAGAGAGAGATGGAGAGAGAGATGGAGAGAGGGAAGAGAGAGATGGAGAGAGAGATGGAGGAGATGGAGGATGGAGAGAGATGGAGAGAGAGATGGAGAGAGGGATGGAGAGATGGAGAGAGAGATGGGATGGAGAGAGAGATGGAGAGAGGATGGATGGAGAGAGATGGAGAGAGAGATGGAGGAGAGAGATGATGGAGAGAGGGGAAGAGAG